>NC_135497.1:177978733-178080161 GCF_052857255.1 Amblyomma americanum | reverse complement strand
TTTGTACTGCGCCATTTCCTTTAATAATAATAATTGGTTTTTGGGAAAGGAAATGGCGCAGTATCTGTCTCATATATCGGCGGACACCAGAACCGCGCAGTAAGGGAAGAGATAAAGGAGAGATTTAAAGAATAAAGGAAGAGGTGCCGTAGTGGAGGGCTCCGGAATAATTTAGATTACCTGGAGATCTTTAACATGCACTGACATCGCGCAGCACACGGGTGCCTTAGCGTTTTGCCTCCACAAAAACGCGGCGGCTGCGTTTTTATGGATGAAAAACGCTAAGGCGCCCGTGAGCTGTGCGATGTCAGTGCATGTTAAAGATCCCCAGGTGGTCGAAATTAATCCGGAGCCCTCCACTACGGCACCCCTTTCTTCTTTCACTCCCTTCCTTATCCCTTCCCTTACGGCGCGGTTCAGTGTCCAACGATATATGAGACAGATACTGCGCCATTTCCTTTCCCCAAAACCAATTATTTTTATTATTATTATTCTTTCCCTCCCTCCTTTATTCCTTCCTTTACGGCGCGGGTGTCCACCGAGATATGTGAGACGGTTACTGTGCCATTTCCTTTCCTCAAAAAACGAACAAAAGAAGTGAGCCGTCGGCGTTCACAGAGTTCATTGGCGATGACAATTTTGCAAAGGCCGTTTATTTTCACGAGAGGAAAGGCGCACAACCAGCTCCGTGCATCAGTGGAAACCTCAATCTCGCTTTCATGTACTTGGCATTGGCGTCCAGCTGCAAAAGCCTGCTTTGATTGCGTTCCGCGCACTGGATGGCAGCGCGAACTCCCTACCACTCTGGGAGGTGGCAAACAGTTAATGGTTGATTGCGAGAGATTGATCACCAAATGAACGCTGTCAAAAACCAATTACTATAATTTTCCTCCATAAAAACGCAGACGCCGAGGTCGGGTTCGAACGCGGGAACTCCTGATCAGTAGTCGAGCGCCCTAACCACTGAGCCACCGCGGCGGGTAGAGCTGAAGATAAAAACGGTTTACTGGTCAACCAGAAACAGTCCCTGCGCGTTTCAGCTTCTTCCTCTTCCAGCCTTGCGCTCGTAGATCCAGTCGTCATCTCTGGCGTCTTCTCTCATGTGGCAATACTTATTGTTTACTTATTATCAGTCACATTCTGATACGCATCACTGTTTCGCACTTTTTGTGTGCGCCCGTGTGCGTGTGTGTGCGTGCGTGTGTGTGCGTGTGTGCGTGCGTGTGCGTGTGTGTAATTCCATCAATAGTAGGCTTATTTCATGTACAGTCGTCCACACATCTGCATCGACTGCGCGGCGGCTGCGTTTTTATGGAGGCAAAACGCTAAGGTGCCCGTGTTCTGTGCGATGTCAGTGCTCCTTAAAGATCCCCAGGTGATCGAAATTATACCGGAGCCCTCCACTAGGGCACCTCTTTCTTCCTTTCTTCTTTCGCTCCCTCCCTTATCCTTCCCTTACGGCACGGTTCAGGTGTCCAACGATATATGAGACAGATACTGCGCCATTTCCTTTCCCCCAAAACCTATTATTATTATTATTATTATTATTATTATTATTATTATTATTATTATTATTATTATTATTATTATTATTATTATTATTTAGTCTGTTGTATGTCTTTATCCCTATGGGTCAGTATCAGTTTACTAGTACTGCTATCCTACTACAGCTAACATTTCTGTGGAACACGACATGAAGATTTTCTAGTTAGCTATGATATGGAAATGTCGAGTTGAGACCTTAAAGTATTCGAGGTAATTAATGTATAGATAGCGCACACTGGGGCCGTCTCATAAAAATTTTAAGACTGAATTGCGACATCATATTCACGCTGCGGAAATAAATATGGTCATTTCTCATTATGTCGGTTAATAACAATTAAATATAGTCAAAGTACGCCCATATTCCTTAAGGTGGTAATAAAAATTAATAGGAAATATGGTGCCCTGCCCGCACCGCCTATGGCACAACGGGCTTAGCTTCATACATATAATTTAGGGAGGGCAAAAAAAATAAAAATAAATTTCCCGTGCTCACACCATCCACTCCACACAAACGTTAAAAAGGGCTAGAAAAAGAAACAAATAATAGTGCCCTGCCTCCCCCGCTGATTGCTCGCACCACAACGCGCTTGTCCATTACATATAGGATAATTGGGATGAAATCGCCCAAGTTCACTTTTGTGTTTATACAGTATACAGAACCACCAAAAAAAATGCGGGCACGCAGATTATCTGAAATCTATGTTTCACACACTTAGGAGTCGGACACCAAAAAAAAAAAAGACGACAGAGTCTCGAAACACCTTCTTTATGATGTGCATTTTCGCGAAGCCGTGTAAAGCGGTCGCACTCGCCGATCGGACAGCCGATGCCATGAACTTTGAAAACCGGAGAAAGAGAAGCTGTGTAGTGCATACGGGGAACGTCGCTGAAGGAATATAATTGCCTGTGGGGATGCTACGTGTCAGTTTCGCCTCTAGTTCGTACTTCTTTTTGGCACCGGAGATTTGCCTAGATTTGCAGTTCTCTGCACTCATCTCTGCCAGCCTTCACGCGCTCCGCAACGTATCTTACAGCTTGAACACGTCACGCAGTCCCCAACGACAGAAGTTAAAAAAGGAACACGCACCGCAGGGAGAAAGTAGGTGGCAGCACCACTAAACAATTCCGGCGTTTGGCGTTGGCCGCAACGCGATTCGTGCGATGGCCGCTGAAAATGAATCTGATGCGCTCCACATATAATGGCTCAATGGTGCGCAATGACGCCTAGAGGGGCATCCGTGACTGTGCCGACTTTAACAAACGTCTCCTCATTGAGAAAGGGGCGCGCCGTACCTACCTCAGATGTTTCGTGCGTGTGCCACACACCCTGGTAGACATCACGTGTTGCGTCGCAATCGCTCTGAACTGGAAACACCCAGCGCCGCCAACAGCCCCGCTTATACGGCCGATTTGTTATGCCGCTAGTTTTTACGACCTCAAAATGTAGCTAAGTACCATAGGCCATTCCACAATCCCCCATTTCCCGGTAATAAGCTGACGAGAGCGCATTTCATGGCTGAATAGACTAACACTGCCTAAAGCTTTTATTACTGTCATACCATGTAAAGAACAACCTTTTGCCAAAAATAACAAAACGTCCGCAGTTAAACCGCTTGCAGTCGATGAAATGCAGCACAAAATAAAAAAATATATAGAGAGACACGACGGCACAGTTCTGTAACAGTGTGTACCGATTATCCCGTCTACATCACCTCCATCAGTATCACGACTCGGTAGGACCCCGAGGAGAGCTGTAGATAAAAATGGTTTACTGGTCAACCAGAGAGTCCCTCCGCGTTTCAGCTTCTTCCTCTTCCAGCCTTGCGCTCGTAGATCCAGTCGTCATCTCTGGCATCTTCTCGCATGCGGCAATACTTATTGTTTACTTATTATCAGTCACATTCTAATACGGAGCATTGTTTCGCATTTTTTGTGCGCGCCCGTGTGTGTGTGCGTGTGCGCGTGTGTGTAATTCCACTGACAGTAGGCTTATTTCATGTACAGTCGTCCACACATCTGCATCGAGCGCTCCGGCGGCGCACTCGGTTTTGCATTTTATTGCGAAAGTAATACTGCTCTTGGTTTCCGCTCTTGGCCGTCGTCCCGGAGAATACACCATTGACCTTTAGCATGACCTATTTGTGGCGTCATACCAGCTGTGGAAAAGCGGGGCTTCAACTCGGCTCGTCGCGATCGTCCCATCGAATCCTCCTTGCTGCAGCTGCGCGCCGCTGCCGCGAGGGGCGCTCGCTGTACGTGGCGTCATGCCAGCTGTGGAAAAGCGCCCCCCCTCCGCCCCCCCCCCCCCCCATCGCGGCTCGTCGCGATCGTCCCAGCGAATCCTCCACGCGCCGCTGCCGGAGGGAGGCGCTCGCTCTACGTGACGTCATTCCAGCTGTGGAAAAGCGGCCCCACAACTCGGCTCGTCGCAGTCGTCACAGCGAATCCTCCACGGTATGTCGGATGATGTGTATAAGGTGAAGCTGCAACGATGTGCTGCAGCTAAGAAGCGGCGGCGTGTGGAAGAAACGGATGAAGAGCGGGAACAACGTTTAGCTAAACGGCGTGCATTTGTAGTCGTTATGGGGAGCGCGAAAGAGACGCAACAGCGACAGAACGAAGCGAGGAAGAGACATCGCGCTCAAGAGACGCCAGAAGAATGCGCCGCAAGACTCGAGAAGCGTCGTAACGAAGATGCGGCTAGAAGTGCCACGTCCCGTAGTGACTCTTCAACTGCGGAAGAGACCGCTTTGAATTCTCGAGAGCGTCGGAATGAGACGCTGCGTAGACGACGTGCCGAGGAAACAAAGCTTTCGCATTTCGACCTGGCTTAACCAGAGCTAAACCACAGACAACTTTGTTGGCAGTCGCCGCTCCTTGGCGAGTCATACATAGGGCCTAAAGGCATAAGGAGTTGAACACGATCCATGTTCAAGTTCAAATCTATTTGCCTTTCTTACAAAGGAGGAGTCGGGAGGAGTACTTTTTACTCATTTGTACTGCGCCATTTCCTTTAATAATAATAATTGGTTTTTGGGGAAAGGAAATGGCGCAGTATCTGTCTCATATATCGGCGGACACCAGAACCGCGCAGTAAGGGAAGAGATAAAGGAGAGATTTAAAGAATAAAGGAAGAGGTGCCGTAGTGGAGGGCTCCGGAATAATTTAGATTACCTGGAGATCTTTAACATGCACTGACATCGCGCAGCACACGGGTGCCTTAGCGTTTTGCCTCCACAAAAACGCGGCGGCTGCGTTTTTATGGATGAAAAACGCTAAGGCGCCCGTGAGCTGTGCGATGTCAGTGCATGTTAAAGATCCCCAGGTGGTCGAAATTATTCCGGAGCCCTCCACTACGGCACCCCTTTCTTCTTTCACTCCCTTCCTTATCCCTTCCCTTACGGCGCGGTTCAGTGTCCAACGATATATGAGACAGATACTGCGCCATTTCCTTTCCCCAAAACCAATTATTTTTATTATTATTATTCTTTCCCTCCCTCCTTTATTCCTTCCTTTACGGCGCGGGTGTCCACCGAGATATGTGAGACGGTTACTGTGCCATTTCCTTTCCTCAAAAAACGAACAAAAGAAGTGAGCCGTCGGCGTTCACAGAGTTCATTGGCGATGACAATTTTGCAAAGGCCGTTTATTTTCACGAGAGGAAAGGCGCACAACCAGCTCCGTGCATCAGTGGAAACCTCAATCTCGCTTTCATGTACTTGGCATTGGCGTCCAGCTGCAAAAGCCTGCTTTGATTGCGTTCCGCGCACTGGATGGCAGCGCGCCCTCCCTACCACTCTGGGAGGTGGCAAACAGTTAATGGTTGATTGCGAGAGATTGATCACCAAATGAACGCTGTCAAAAACCAATTACTATAATTTTCCTCCATAAAAACGCAGACGCCGAGGTCGGGTTCGAACGCGGGAACTCCGGATCAGTAGTCGAGCGCCCTAACCACTGAGCCACCGCGGCGGGTAGAGCTGAAGATAAAAACGGTTTACTGGTCAACCAGAAACAGTCCCTGCGCGTTTCAGCTTCTTCCTCTTCCAGCCTTGCGCTCGTAGATCCAGTCGTCATCTCTGGCGTCTTCTCTCATGTGGCAATACTTATTGTTTACTTATTATCAGTCACATTCTGATACGCATCACTGTTTCGCACTTTTTGTGTGCGCCCGTGTGCGTGTGTGTGCGTGCGTGTGTGTGCGTGTGTGCGTGCGTGTGCGTGTGTGTAATTCCATCAATAGTAGGCTTATTTCATGTACAGTCGTCCACACATCTGCATCGACTGCGCGGCGGCTGCGTTTTTATGGAGGCAAAACGCTAAGGCGCCCGTGTTCTGTGCGATGTCAGTGCTCCTTAAAGATCCCCAGGTGATCGAAATTATTCCGGAGCCCTCCACTACGGCACCTCTTTCTTCCTTTCTTCTTTCACTCCCTCCCTTATCCTTTCCCTTACGGCACGGTTCAGGTGTCCAACGATATATGAGACAGATACTGCGCCATTTCCTTTCCCCCAAAACCTATTATTATTATTATTATTATTATTATTATTATTATTATTATTATTATTATTATTATTATTATTATATTATTATTATTATTATTATTATTATTATTATTATTATTATTATTATTATTATTATTATTATTATTATTATTATTATTTAGTCTGTTGTATGTGTTTATCCCTATGGGTCACTATCAGTTTACTACTACTGCTATCCTACTACAGCTAACATTTCTGTGGAACACGACTTGAAGATTTTCTAGTTAGCTATGATATGGAAATGTCGAGTTGAGACCTTAAAGTCTTCGAGGTAATTAATGTATAGATAGCGCACACTGGGGCCGTCTCATAAAAATTTTAAGACTGAATTGCGACATCATATTCACGCTGCGGAAATAAATATGGTCATTTCTCATTATGTCGGTTAATAACAATTAAATATGGTCAAAGTACGCCCATATTCCTTAAGGTGGTAATAAAAATTAATAGGAAATATGGTGTCCTGCCCGCACCGCCTAAGGCACAACGCGCTTAGCTTCATACATATAATTTAGGGAGGGCAAAAAAAATAAAAATAAATTTCCCGTGCTCACACCATCCACTCCACACAAACGTTAAAAAGGGCTAGAAAAAGAAACAAATAATAGTGCCCTACCTCCCCCGCTGATTGCTCGCACCACAACGCGCTTGTCCATTACATATAGGATAATTGGGATGAAATCGCCCAAGTTAACTTTTGTGTTTATACATTATACAGAACCACCAAAAAAAATGCGGGCACGCAGATTATCTGAAATCTATGTTTCACACACTTAGGAGTCGGACACCAAAAAAAAAAAAGACGACAGAGTCTCGAAACACCTTCTTTATGATGTGCATTTTCGCGAAGCCGTGTAAAGCGGTCGCACTCGCCGATCGGACAGCCGATGCCATGAACTTTGAAAACCGGAGAAAGAGAAGCTGTGTAGTGCATACGGGGAACGTCGCTGAAGGAATATAATTGCCTGTGGGGATGCTACGTGTCAGTTTCGCCTCTAGTTCGTACTTCTTTTTGACACCGGAGATTTGCCTAGATTTGCAGTTCTCTGCACTCATCTCTGCCAGCCTTCACGCGCTCCGCAACGTATCTTACAGCTTGAACACGTCACGCAGTCCCCAACGACAAAAGTTAAAAAAGGAACACGCACCGCAGGGAGAAAGTAGGTGGCAGCACCACTAAACAATTCCGGCGTTTGGCGTTGGCCGCAACGCGATTCGTGCGATGGCCGCTGAAAATGAATCTGATGCGCTCCTCGTATAATGGCTCAACGGTGCGCAATGACGCCTAGAGTGGCATCCGTGACTGTGCCGACTTTAACAAACGTCTCCTCATTGAGAAAGGGGCGCGCCGTACCTACCTCAGATGTTTCGTGCGTGTGCCACACACCCTGGCAGACATCACGTGTTGCGTCGCAATCGCTCTGAACTGGAAACACCCAGCGCCGCCAACAGGCCCGCTTATACGGCCGATTTGTTATGCCGCTAGTTTTTACGACCTCAAAATGTAGCTAAGAACCATAGACCATTCCACAATCCCCCATTTCCCGCTAACAAGCTGACGAGAGCGCATTTCATGGCTGAATAGGCTAACACTGCCTAAAGCTTTTATTACTGTCATACCATGTAAAGAACAACCTTTTGCCAAAAATAACAAAACGTCCGCAGTTAAACCGCTTGCCGTCGATGAAATGCAGCACAAAATGAAAAAATATATAGTGAGACACGACGGCACAGTTGTGTAACAGTGTGTACCGATTATCCTGTCTACATCACCTCCATCAGTATCACGACTCGGTAGGACCCCGAGGAGAGCTGTAGATAAAAACGGTTTACTGGTCAACCAGAGAGTCCCTCCGCGTTTCAGCTTCTTCCTCTTCCAGCCTTGCGCTCGTAGATCCAGTCGTCATCTCTGGTGTCTTCTCGCATGCGGCAATACTTATTGTTTACTTATCAGTCACATTCTAATACGGATCATTGTTTCGCATTTTTTGTGCGCGCCAGTGTGTGTGTGCGTGTGCGCGTGTGTGTAATTCCACTGACAGTAGGCTTATTTCATGTACAGTCGTCCACACATCTGCATCGAGCGCTCCGGTGGCGCACTCGGTTTTGCATTTTATTGCGAAAGTAATACTGCTCTTGGTTTCCGCTTTTGGCCGTCGTCCCGTAGAATACACCATTGACCTTTAGCATGACCTATTTGTGGCGTCATACCAGCTGTGGAAAAGCGGGGCTTCAACTCGGCTCGTCGCGATCGTCCCATCGAATCCTCCTTGCTGCAGCTGCGCGCCGCTGCCGCGAGGGGCGCTCGCTGTACGTGGCGTCATGCCAGCTGTGAAAAAGCGCCCCCCCCCCTCCCCCCCCCCCCCCCCCCCCCCCCACACACCAACTCGGCTCGTCGCGATCGTCCCAGCGAATCCTCCACGCGCCGCTGCCGGAGGGAGGCGCTCGCTCTACGTGACGTCATTCCAGCTGTGGAAAAGCGGCCCCACAACTCGGCTCGTCGCAGTCGTCACAGCGAATCCTCCACGGTATGTCGGATGATGTGTATAAGGTGAAGCTGCAACGATGTGCTGCAGCTAAGAAGCGGCGGCGTGTGGAAGAAACGTATGAAGAGCTGGAACAACGTTTAGCTAAACGGCGTGCATTTGTAGTCGTTATGGGGAGCGCGAAAGAGACGCAACAGCGACAGAACGAAGCGAGGAAGAGACTTCGCGCTCAAGAGACGCCAGAAGAATGCGCCGCAAGACTCGAGAAGCGTCGTAACGAAGATGCGGCTAGAAGTGGCACGTCCCGTAGTGGCTCTTCAACTGCGGAAGAGACCGCTTTGAATTCTCGAGAGCGTCGGAATGAGACGCTGCGTAGACGACGTGCCGAGGAAACAAAGCTTTCGCATTTTGACCTGGCTTAACCAGAGCTAAACCACAGACAACTTTGTTGGCAGTCGCCGCTCCTTGGCTAGTCATACATAGTGCCTAAAAGCATAAGGAGTTGAACACGATCCATGTTCAAGTTCAAATCTATTTGCCTTTCTTACAAAGGAGGAGTCGGGAGGAGTACTTTGTACTCATTTGTACTGCGCCATTTCCATTAATAATAATAATTGGTTTTTGGGGAAAGGAAATAGCGCAGTATCTGTCTCATATATCGGCGGACACCTGAACCGTGCAGTAAGGGAAGGGATAAAGGAGGGAGTTAAAGAATAAAGGAAGAGGTGCCGTAGTGGAGGGCTCCGGAATAATTTAGATTACCTGGAGATCTTTAACATGCACTGACATCGCGCAGCACACGGGTGCCTTAGCGTTTTGCCTCCACAAAAACGCGGCGGCTGCGTTTTTATGGATGAAAAACGCTAAGGCGCCCGTGTGCTGTGCGATGTCAGTGCATGTTAAAGATCCCCAGGTGGTCGAAATTATTCCGGAGCCCTCCACTACGGCACCCCTTTCTTCTTTCACTCCCTTCCTTATTCCTTCCCTTACGGCGCGGTTCAGGTGTCCAACGATATATGAGACAGATACTGCGCCATTTCCTTTCCCCCAAAACCAATTATTATTATTATTATTATTCTTTCCCTCCCTCCTTTATCCCTTCCTTTACGGCGCGGGTGTCCACCGAGATATGTGAGACGGTTACTGTGCCATTTCCTTTCCTCAAAAAACGAACAAAAGAAGTGAGCCGACGGCGTTCACAGAGTTCATTGGCGATGAAAATTTTGCAAAGGCCGTTTATTTTCACGAGAGGAAAGGCGCGCAACCAGCTCCGTGCATCAGTGGAAACCTCAATCTCGCTTTCATGTACTTGGCATTGGCGTCCAGCTGCAAAAGCCTGCTTTGATTGCGTTCCGCGCACTGGATGGCAGCGCGCCCTCCCTACCACTCTGGGAGGTGGCAAAAAGTTAATGGTTGATCGCGAGAGATTGATCACCAAATGAACGCTGCGGCCTAGCTATTACTGCAGTGCCGCATGTCAGCCACAATGCTGTCAGCGCTATTGCGTTCAGGGCACGTCTCTCTCTCACCACCGCCACATGTATCAAACCACGAATGAGGCGTCTGCATATATAGGGAGCCAGTTATGCTCCCTTCCTTTCCTCAAAGGCATCGCTGTCTAGTGTGAACGCCAACGCCAATGAACACTATACGTCGGCATCTTTCGCTTTGTATATCCTGAATTAGCTGAGCTAATCCACATTAATTTTTTTCAGAGGAGGAAGGAAAAGAAATGAGACTAAGACTTTGACAGGGAAGGTACAATATGGAGTGATTATGAAACACGTGCTACTACCATGTTCTACATAGCGGCAAGATTTAAGCTCGAACATTACGCACAATCACCAAATCTAGGCGAGTTTAAAAGTATGGCATCCCAGTAGCGGTGTTTCATGCGATTGGTCTCAAAACTAGCGATACATAATGCACAGTCGCGCGCCATTCATAATGCACAGTCGCGGGGACGCCCGCAGAAAGCAATGCTCCCTTTGCTGTACCGCCTTAGAGCTTTGATGCTGAAACACTTGAAAGAAGAACTCGTCGTGTTGGGTGAGGAGGCCTTCCTCCTCCGCTGGTCAATAAGGTTCATTGTTGTGAGCGATAGAGGTGCGTCCACGCCCATCCTTCTGTATTAGGAAGTTTGGCAAGTGTTGCTCATTTTTTTTTCCTTCCTTGTATTCCACTCAAGCGCATATTGAAGCTGCTTTAAGCCAGCTCGTGTAGAAACCGCGATTTCTTCACTGAAATGTCATTTGCATATATGTGATACCTGTACAATGATGGCTCATTATGATGTCCTCCTTAGCACTGTAGATATTTTCGGAAAAATAAAATTCTCTTAAAAGGTGCGGAGAAAAGTAAACGGAGCACGCCTTTGCCTTCAAACATTTTTCGCACGCTGTTTAACCGAAACTGACAGCTTTAATATCTCCAAGCTGGCAGTAGACTCTAGTTCGCTTTCTTATAGACAAATGCTGTTTCTTCATGTCTAATAGAAAAATAGTTATCGCAAATAGAACGGAAGAGCGCACTCCGTTATGTCCGAACCGGTACGCTAGCACCTCCGTGGCTTAGTGGTTAGGCGCTCGGCTACTGATCCGGAGTTCCCGGGTTCGAACCCGACCGCGCGGCCGCGTTTTTATGGAGGCAAAACGCTGCTAAGGCGCCCGTGTGCTGTGCGATGTCAGTGCACATTAAAGATCCCCAGGTGGTCGAAATTATTCCGGAGCCCTCCACTACGGCACCTATTTCTTCCTTTATTCTTTCCCTCCCTCCCTTATCCCTTCCCTTACGGCGCGGTTCAGGTGTCCAACGAGATATGAGACAGATACTGCGCCATTTCCTTTCCTCAAAAACCAATTATTATTAGTATTAAATGAACAGCGCATAACTGGCTACCTGGCTCAGTGGACGCTTTATTCGCGCTTTGAGGTACGTAGTATCGTGGTACTGAGAGAGAGAAAAAAAAAGATTTTCCAGAAAGGAAGTGGCCCAATAACTGTCTGACATATCTCGGTGGACACTCGAACCGTGCCGTAAGAGAATGGAGAAAGGAGCGAGTGAAAAAACAAAGTAAGAAAGAGGTGCCTGAGTGGTGGGCTCGGGAATAAGTTCGACCACCTGGAGATCTTTAACGTGCACTGACATCTCACAACACACGGGCACCTTTAGCGCTTCGCCTCCATCGAAACGTGGCTGCCGCGGTCGGGTTCGAACCCGGGAACTCTGGATCAGTAGTCGAGTGCCCTAATCACTGAGCCACCGCGGCGGGGAACCCGGGAACTCCGGATCAGTATTTAATACTGAATTACGAAATCATGCTGCGGAAATAAATATGGTCATTTCTCATTATGTCGGTTAATAAAAATTAAATATGGTCAAAGTACGCCCATATTCTTTAGGGAGGGTAATAAAAATTTATAGGAAATATAGTGCCCTGCCCGCACCGCATATGGCACAAAGGGCTTAGCTTCGTACATATAATTTAGGGAGGGCGAAAAAAATAAAAATAAATTCCCCCTGCTAACACCATCCACCCCACACATACTTTAAAAAGGACTAGAAAAGGAAACAAATAATAGTGCCCTGCATACCCCGCTGATTGCCCGCACCACAACGGGCTTGTCCATTACATATAGGATGTTTGGCATGAATTCGCCCAAAATTCACTTTGTGTTTCCTATTGATTTATGCAGTACACACAACTACCGAAAAAAAAAAAGCGGCCACGCGAGATTACCTGACATCTATTTATGTTTCATACACTTAGGAGTCGAATACCAAAGAAAACGATGATAGAGTCTGGAAACACCTTCATTATGATGTGCATTTTCGCGAAGCCGTGCAAAGTGATCGCACTCGCCGATCGGACAGCCGATGCCATGAACTTTGAAAACCGGAGAAAGAGAAGCTGTGTAGTCCTTACTGGGTAGGTAGCTGAAAGAATGAAATTGCCTGTGCGGAAGCTACGTGTCAGTTTCCCCTATAGTTCGTACTTCTTTTTGACAACGGAGATTTGCCCAGATTAGCAGTTCTCTGCACTCATTTCTGCCAGCCTTCACGCGCTCCGCAAAGTATCTTACAGCTTGAACACGTCACGCAGTCGCCAACGACAAAAGTTAAAAAGGAATAAGTACCGCAAGGAGAAAGTAGGTGGCAGCACCACTAAACACTTCCGGCGTTTGGCGTTGGCCGTAACGCGATTCGTGCGATGGCCGCTGAAAATGAATCTGATGATAATAATTGGTTTTTGGGGAAAGTAAATGGTGCAGTATCTGTCTCATATATCGTTGGACACCTGAACCGCGCCGTAAGGGAAGGGATAAGGGAGGGAGATGGTGGTGGTAGTGGTTTTATTAAAAATAATAGTAAAAAGGAAGGAAAAGATTTTTGCTAGCCCCGGCATCTGCCATCGATACTGAAGCACCTGAGCTGGGGCAGCGGAAATAAAGGACAGCAGGCAGAATGGAGAAATGAAATGAAAGAGTTGAGGGACAGGAATAGAGGACAGGGGGAGAAGTAATATGTACAAACTATTTACACAATAAGAAATGTGTCCAGGTTGTGCGCGTGATTAGTTCATTTTAGAGGAATTAAATCACACACGCGCACAGCACTGTGTTGGTTACAACTGGAGTGGGGCGTCCAGTTATTAATCGTTCAAGGTAGAGGACAGGGGGAGAAGTAATATGTACAAACTATTTACACAATAAGAAATGTGTCCAGGTTGTGCGCGTGATTAGTTCATTTTAGAGGTATTAAATCACACACGCGCACAGCACTGTGTTGGTTACAACTGGAGTGGGGCGTCCAGTTATTAATCGTTCAAGGTATAACTCGCGGAGCGTTCGGTCACTGCGTGTAACTACCTGGCGGAGAACAGACGGGACGTCAAGCCCGTGTGTTCGAGGAATGCACAGAGGCTCACCAAAGTTCGCTCACGAGTGCGCGCACTGCCCTGCGGCCACATTAGCGTCTTGATGGAGTCTGGTAGTATGCCCTGCGCTCTATAGGCCGCGAGCATATCGCGACGAGCATCGGCGAACGCGGAACAGCGAAGGAGCAGGTGTTCTAGTGTTTCCACTACACCGCATCCGTCACACACATCACTTGTCGCGATTCCGTGACGCACCCGTCGTTCCCGGGCCACACGCAGCCAATGCGCGCGCGGAGGATCATTGCACGTTGTGACCGTGTAAGTACGCGACAGCCGGTGACACTGTCGATGCGCTCACCTCCCGCGATGCGTGGGTCGGGGTGCTGCTTTCGGAGATGGTCGTGGATGGCCGAACGCACGTCCTCTAGCGCAAGGGGCAGATCGCTGGCAGGTAGTTGGTGTGCAGCGGTCGCGAGGTCGTCAGCTTCTTCGTTGCCGGCGATGCCGCAGTGACCGGGCACCCACTGTGCACGCACGGCACAACCTCTCTGCGCGAGGCGCCCGATGCGCGAGCGAATTTCCCGCACTAGTGGGGTACCGCGGCCGTTAGATTGCAGGCGGCTGAGGGCGGCGCGAGAGTCGCACAGCAGCGCACTCCTGGGCGGCGGAGGGCCGAGGGTGAGCAGCAGGTCCAGCCCTAGCCGGATCCCCATCAACTCCGCCGTGGTGGAGGAGCCAGGAAGGCTGCGTGTTGCTGGCTGTGCAGTCGCAGGGCGGGGATGGTGGCCGCCGCAGCAAGGGAGCAGCTGTCGCGGGCCACTGAGCCGTCGGTGTACACGAGGAGATGGTCCTGGAGCTCCTCGTGTATGACGGCTCTGGCCAAGGGAGGGAGTGAAAGAAGAAAGGAAGGAGGTGCCGTAGTGGAGGGCTCCGGAATATTTTCGACCCCCTGGGGATCTTTAACGTGCACTGACATCGCACAGCACACGGCGCCTTAGCATTTTTCCTCCATAAAAACGCAGCCTCCGCGGTCGGGTTCGAACCCGGGAACTCCGGATCAGTAGTCGAGCGCCCTAACCACTGAGTCATCGCTGCGGGGCGGAATACGGCCCCAGAATTACTTTTAGAGGTAATTTTGCTCTGCTGTAATCAAATAAATTTAATAGCGTACCACGGTGCATGAATGACTTTAACAAACGTCTCAACGGTACCTACCTCAGATGTTTCGTGTGTGTGCCACACACCCTGGCAGACATCACGTGTTGCGTCGCAATCGCTCTGACCTGGAAACACCCAGAGCCGCCAACAGCGCCGCTTATACGGCCGATTTGTTATGCCGCTAGTTTTTACGACCTCAAAATGTAGCTAAGAGCCATAGACCGTTCCACTATCCCCCATTTCCCGCTAATAAGCTGACGAGAGCGCATTTCACGGCTGAATAGGCTAATAACCGTGTTACACGGGCGTTTTCAACGGTAGTTAAGTTGACTCTCAGTTGAACTGAACGGCAGTTAGCGGTGTTACACGGCAGTGCTAACTGCTATTCAAATCTCAACGGTAGTTGAGTTCGACTGAGATCGGGGATCTCAGTTGAACGGCCAACTGATAAGATGGCGACCTACGGACCGAAAAACTTGCCCTCGTTCTGGATTGTCTTGGCTCAGTGTGCTTCGCACCCGCAAATTTCTACCGCAAAGGAAAAAATACAGAAAAAGAATTGTTACTATAGTAAAGAATATATACACTACGATCATTTACAACAAGAAAAAAATGCAGACACTGCCTTTTTCTTATTTACACTTCGCTCAAGACGCGAGCTAGGTCATGCGGTTAAAGTGCTAACTGAACTGAACGCGAAGTACTCGTGTAACAGCGGGCGATTCCAGTTGAGTTCAACGGCAGTTGAAATCCTCAACTGGCGATTAACTGAACTGCCGTTGAAAACGCCCGTGTAACACAGGTATAACACTGCCTAAGGCTTTTATTACTGTCATACCATGTAAAAAACAAGCTTTTGTCAAAAATAACAAAACGTCCGCAGTTAAACCGCTTGCAGTCGATGAAATACAGCACAAACTGAAAAAATATAGGGAGAGACACGATGGCACAGTTGTGTAACAGTGTGTACCGATTATCCTGTCTACATTACCTCCACCAGTGTCACGACTCGGTAGAAGCCAGAGGAGAGCTGAAGATAAAAAAAAACGGTTTACTGGTCAACCACAAAGAGGCCCTCCGCGTTTCAGCTTCTTCCTCTTCCAGCCTTGCGCTCGTAGATCCAGTCGTGATCTCTGGCGTCTTCTCGCTTGCGGCAATATTGTTTACTTATTACCAGTCACATTCTAATACGGAGCATTGTTTCGCATTTTTTGTGTGCGCCCGTGTGTGAGTGCGTGTGTGCGTGCGTGCGTGTGCGAATGTGCGTGTGTGTGCGCGTGCGCCCGTGTGCGTGCGTGCGTGTGTGTGTGTGTGTGCGTGCGTGCGTGCGTGTACGTGCGTGCTTGTGTGTGCGCGCTTGTGTGTGTGTGCGCGGTTGTGTGTGTGTGCGCGCGCGCTTGTGTGTGTGTGTGTGTGTGTGTGCGCGTGCGTGCGTGTGTGTGTGTGTGTGTGTGTGTGTGTGTGTGTGTGTGTGTGTGTGTGTGTGTGTGTGTGTAATTCCACTGACAGTAGGCTTATTTCATGTACAGTCGTCCACACATTTGCATCGAGCGCTCCGGCGGCGCACTCATAATTCATAATTGGTTTTTGGGGAAAGGAAATGGTGCAGTATCTGTCTCATATATCGTTGGACACCTGAACCGCGCCGTAAGGGAAGGGATAAAGGAGGGAGTGAAAGAAGGAAGGAAGAAAGAGGTGCCGTACTGGAGGGCTCTAGAATAATTTCGACCACCTGGGGATCTTTAACGTGCACTGACATCGCACAGCACACGGGCGCCTTAGCGTTTTTCTCCATAAAAACGCAGCCGCCGCGGTCGGGTTCGAACCCGGGAACGATATAGAAGTAAAAGTAAAAATTATATTTGCATCTGCTTGCATTACGGAACGGGAATATACAGAATTGGTGTAAGATTCGAAATGGAAAGTCACTGATCAAAAGCTTCGACGGTGTTATAGAGGTTTTTCTGGCTTCGTGCTTTTTAAATCAAATCAGCAGATGTCGTCGTTGGGAGCAGCATGGATCATATTCTCTCGCCTGTGCTGACTACTCCAGTTTCTGTGAAGTCAGCTTGTGATAATAATAATAATAATAATAATAATAATAATAATAATAATAATAATAATAATAATAATAATAATAATAATAATAATAATAATAATAATAATAATAATAATAATAATAATAATAATAATATTAATAATAATAATAATAATAATAATACTTTATTTCCAGGTAATTGTACATGATAGTAATCAGCCCACTTAAGCATTGATGCTTGTGAGCGTGGCTGGACAGTAGAGCATGACTGCATCAGGACAAAGCCTTGCACAAAAACAAAAAAGAAAACATAATATTGAAAGCACATAAATGTTCAAAAGAAATAAACAAACATATGTATGTCGCAAAGTAGCGAGGCTGAAAGCAAGGTATTAGTACTGGCTTAGTATATGAGCAAGACTGTATTTTTCTAAATGCACATAAAAAAACAGACGGCATTTTTGGTACTGAATTATCTTTTGAGCACTACATATAAAGAATGAGCATTGTTCCAAATGAATTGTCTAATAAGAGCAGCATACGAAAGCACATGGTGTCATTCATTTGAGTGCACAAATGACCGTATATACGCCTTTATTTTTCGATCAGAGGTGAAGGTGTTCTCGGTTTCAAATTTGGTGAAACATGAAGGTACATAAAATGCGTAGGTTCTGTTTTCATAATTAGTGTACACACGTGTAATACTGAATTTGTCTGTGTGTACAGCAGGATACCCTTTATTCGACTGCAAGGCAAGAGTCATGACGTCAGCGCCGGCAACGAGCATGAACACGAAGCAGTCTTGCTTGGGGCCATCCGCGCTGCGACGAATTTATTGCGTGCTTGTTTGACTGAACTTATTTGTTTGCGGCATCAAACAAAGCTACCGGGGGTCAACGTGAGTTACGTGCTTTGCACGCTCTTGGAAGTTTGAGCCGACTGGCAGGCAGCTACGGTCGCTACGCCAGCGGTGCAAGGGGGAGGGAGAGTGGCGTGCCGTGACAGCAGCACTCCTTCCAGGAAGGCCAGAGGGGTGCGTCCTCCTGTACGCTCGGGCTGAACGGACATTACGGCGCCGCACCGAAAGCTAGGAGCGGACTGCGGCATCCGGTTGTCTAGACAGGGGAAACCGAACGCCAAGCGTCATCGCATGAACATTGCGGTGGTGCGCCCCAACTCCGCTTCGGAAGCGGCACTCGTCGGAGTAAGACGCGGTCACTGCAAAAAGTGTCGACCTCAAAATTTCGACCTCACTGAATGACGACCTCACTCAACCTCAAATCTCGTGTGAGGTTGAGGTGCGATTTGCTGACCTCACTCACAAAATTTCGAGTCGTCGCCGACTTCACCTCAACCTCACCTCACGACGTGAGGTTGAGGTCATTTTGAAGTTGTGGTCGACCTCATGAGGTCGAAACCTCGAGAGGCTGCCCCCCTCTGCTGACAAGCGCCTGGTTTGGATGGACGTACAGCTTTGCGCGAAGTAGCAGTGGGCCTCCGAATCCTCCTCGCCCATTCCGACGGGGCTCCGCGTGCTATGTACAGTGACTCTTCCGATTGGTGCCTGGTGTGGTGAAAGAGCCAGAGCCTTAGTGTATTTAACAAGCGTCCTGAGCTGGAACCATCGCTCTGGGCCCTGACGACAAGGCTCATCCGGTCGCTCGACGCTATGAACTTTTAATTTGTGACTGTTCGCTCTTTTCTAAATTATGTAATCAAGTTTCTTCAATGAGCCAGTGAACCCGTTTGTTTTTCGTTTTCCCAACCTTCAAGTTCCATTTTCCCTGAGCCCGAAGGCTCGGACGCGCTAGCCGAAGGAGCCCGGGTTCGTGTGAACTCCTGCGCCACGACAGCGCCAAGGAGAAACAAAAGACGAGGAGCAAGATGATGGACGCCGTAACGAACGTGGAAAACGCAATTTCGGAGAAGCTCAAGGAGCCAGGGAAATGATACACCATGAGCCGAGGCAAGGCCATGAAAATAGAGGACGTCCACCGGCTAGAGGAAAATGAAAAACAGCAAGCCAAAGAAAAAGGGAGGAGGTTAGCCAGCGAGTCGGTTGAAAGGCAAGAGGCATGGATCCCAAAGGGAGTGAACAGAATCATTTTGCGACGCAATGCCGACACCTAAATAGTGTGTGCCACAACTGTAAGCTGAAAGGCCATCTCTCTCGTGTGTGCAAGAGGAGAAAAAAAGTGACGAACACCTGTTGACCGGCGCCGCCGTTTGTCAAGAAAAAGCTGTGCATGCCGTAAACGATACCGGATGAGACGAAACTAAAGAGCGGCTGGATGCGCCCCAAGTCTACGAAATGTGGACTGTGCAAGGGAATGCAGAAGTGACAGCCATATTGTGTGGAAGTCGCTGTGAACGGAACTTCGCTGCTAATGGAGGTTGACACGGGAGCAAGTGTATCCGTCATGTCCGAGGATACATTTCACCGAAAGTTTCTGTAGTTGCGTCTGAAGGCTTCAACTGTTATGCTGAAGAGCTACTCTGGTGAGCTGTCTTCTGTGCTGGGAAGTCTGCCTGTGACTCTGCAGCTTGGGAACCGTAAGTACGAGGAGGTGCTGAACGTTGTTTCTGGTGTTTGCCCCGTCCCTCATGGGGCGCGTTTGGATGAAGGTCCTTGGCTTGGAATTGTGCAGTTCAAGAGAGCTGAATGCAGTTTCGTCGCTCCAGGATGTGCTGGCTGAGTACTCCAGTGTTCTTGATGATGAACTTGGAAGCTTCAAAGGTGTGGCGGCAAAAATCACCATTCATGAAAATGCTAAGCCGAAGTTTTTCAAGCCTAGACCTGTGCCGTTCGCTATGATCGATCATGTGAACGAGGAACTGCGGTGTATGGAGCGTGTTGGAGTGCTGCAACCGGTAAAAACATCAGAGTGGGCTGCACCCATTGTGCTTATTCTCAAGTGCAACGGACAGATTCGAATCTGCGGTGACTTCAAGGTCACAGTAAACCCTGTGACTGTGCCCGAAAAGTATCCGATACCGCGTGTAGAGTATCTCTTCGCCAGACTGAGTGTAGGTGAAAAGTTCACCAAGCTCGCCCTCAAAGATGCCTACTTGCTAGTGAAACTAGACGAAGCAACCTCGAAGCTGGTGACCATCAACACGCCAAGGGGGCTGTACCAATAGACTCGCCTGCCTTTTGGCGTTACGTTAGCACTGTCGATTTTCCAGAGGGAGATGGACAACTTAATGCAAGGGCTACGGCACGTGGTCGTGTATTTTGATGACGTCCTAGTGACCGGGCGATAGGATAAGGATCACCTTGAGAACTTCGCCTCAGTACTGCATCGCTTGAAGGAAGCCGGACTGAAGCTGAAGCTCGACAAATGTAGCTTCATGGATCCGCAGGTGGAGTACCTGGGCCACGTTGTCACGTCGGCTGGTTTCCATCCTAATCCAGAGAAGACTGAGGCCGTGCTGGAGGCCTCGAAGCCGAGTGATGTGAAATCCCTCAAAAGTTATTTGGGACTCGTAAATTTCTACCGGCGATTTCTGCCAAGTCTGTCCGCTCTACTTTATCCACTGAATCAGCTGCTTGGAGCCAAGACAGCGTGGATATGGGGGGGGGGGGGGGGAGGGCTGACCAAGAGCGTGCGTTTCGGCACAGCAAGCAGTTGGTGATGTCTGCTGCTGTTTTGGCACACTATGACCCTGTGAAGCCCTTGGTGCTGATTTGCGATGCATCACCGTATAGAGTGGGAGCTGTGCTGGCTCACCGTGAGGACACGGGTGCTGAGCGTCCGATCACTTTCGCCTCAAAAAATCTCGTGCCAGCTGAACTCAACTACAGTCATTTGAAAGAGGAAGCACTGGCTCCTGTGTTTGGAGTGACCAAGTTTGGGCAGTACGTATGGGGACGAGATTTCGAGGCGGTGACCGACCGCAAGCCTTTGCTGGGCCTGCTCGTCGCTGACAAACCTGTGCCGGAAACGCGCTCTCCGCGAGTGCTGCGCTGGGTATTGATGTTGCGCGCCTACAACTACAAGCTTAAGTACAGACCCGGAGCTCGCATCGCAAACGCTGACTGTTTGAGCCGGCTGCCGCTGCTCGTTTGGGCACACTCCGTCGAGAAGACAGCGGATGTATTCATGCTTGAAGCTGCTTACCCCAAGGCCTTGGTGCCGTCTGTAGCGGCTGAAGCTGCCCCCAATGACCCTGTGCTAGCAAAGGTTCGGGAGGCACTGTGGGCTGGAACACAGCTGCGTGACCCTACGCTGAAACCATATGCCAATCGCACTACGCAACTGAGCGTGCAAGAAAACTGCGCCCTGCTGGACTCACGAGTGGTTATCCCTATTACCTTGCTACCACAAGTGTTGCACCTACTCCAAGAAAGGCCACCCTGGTATTTGCAAAATGAAAGCAGTGGATCGAAGCCATGGATGTGTGGTGGTAGACACTGAATGAAGACATCACTAATACGGTGCGCCGATGCCGCGTGTGTCAGGGGCATCAGAGAACTGCGTGGCCGACAGCAATGACACCGTGGCCGTTTCCTGAGAAGCCGTGGTCGCGAATTCACATTGACTTTGCTCGCGCTTTCAAGAATCGCTACTTGCTGATTGTGAATGGTGCCTTCCCTGTGTGGGTGGGGAGAGGTGTCGTGGTTGGCCACTGTGTTTCTGTGTTTTTCACAGGTTATCTACAACTGGCGGCACCGCCCCATCCGGGGCCGGCGTCGCCGGTTGCTCGCTTGCGTTCTCCTTGTTCCACGCGGAACCAAAAGTCAAAATCACTAGCAAAACGGGCTCAGATAAGAAACTAACCGAGGCGCCGCCACCGATGTTTCGAGCTGGTTCCTTGGGTGTTCTTCGCCTTCTGAACTAAGGTCGGATGATAAGGCGGCATCATAAGAGTCACTGCTACCTAGATTGTCGACAAAATCAATCGTGGACGACGCTAAATGACGAGGTCACGGGCACATGCCACGCTGGCAAAGTTGGCCATTCCCAATTCCTACGCTGCGCTCTTTTCACAAGTGGTTCAAAAATCGCCGTCACGCGGAAGACGAACTAAAGACAAGATTAAACTGTAGTTTTCTAGTTCCGAGGGAAATGGCGCAGCATAAACAACACGATAAACAATAACGGTGCTGAAGCTACTGGCACTGACGTTCGAATCCATTGTTAGCGGGGGAACGATGGTAAATGGGCGCGGTAGGGAAAGGTTAAGACCGTTAAGACAATAGTTACAAAAAACTGACTGAACTGGGCTTTCCACCAAAGCTGGGTGCGGGGATTACGCAGTTTGCTGCAGTAGGGTTGTGGGATGAAGCTGGCCAGAAAAAGGCGATAAGGTTTGAATAAAGCGGGTTTGAAGGGCTGGGCGCTGCACGCACTTCCTCATGCTGCAGCAGGTGGCGTTAGCTGTCCACCGCGCACAGCGTACAGCGGCGCAGCGCGGCGCGTCCGGGTAGTGGTAAGGTCTTACAACCTCCTTGGGTCTCCATATTCATAGGTTATGTTGTGAGGTCTACGCCATATCCTGGGCGCCCTGGGTTCATGTGTGATATATAAGATTGCTTCTAATCAGAGTGATAGTTAACCGATCAACAATGGCGGGGGGGGGGGGGGGGGGGGGAGGGGGGGCGGCACGGCGGCACGGCACAGCTGTCTCGGAGGCACGACAACGCAAGCGAAGAACAGGTTCGCATTCATCTCCCCTCCCACTGACCCGACTCTTCAACTCGATCCCGTTTACATGCTATCTGCCGTTGGGGTCGAGCGAGTCAACTCCCCCCTGCAGCGGAGTTGACTGGACTCGCTCCCTCGACTCCCGGACCCGACTCTGCGGTGTTTACATGAACCCAGTAACCGGTTTTCAACTCAACCCCGTCATGTAAACGTTGTTTTTGATGCTTTTTGTGCACGCTTCTGTTTATCTAGTCACTGCCGTCGGCTATGCTTGTGCCCCTAAGAGGGACCCCGAATGGTCTCCCGGCAGCGCCAGAGAGAGCTCGAGGGCAGTGGCGCGAAGACAGTTTCCTGGCAGTGCTGTTGAATGTTCTGCCACGCACTAAGCATGTATTTTCATGCGCATGATTAAGCATATTTGGCAAATAGATTATTGCCACTGGTGTCGCCCATGTAATTGCCCGTGATGGTCAGTAAGTAATTATCCGTGATGCTCTATAGGCCCTTTACAAACAGTTCGAAAGAATGTGTAGCTTTTCTTATGACAGTTTTAAAGTGCACAGATCTGGGGCGCTGCCATGTAACGACTCCAACTGCGCGGGGCGAACTAGTCGCTGCTTTGCAGCTTCCTGTAATCGTTTGCAAGTTTCGCCAGGTGAGTCTTTTGGCTCATTGTCGCTTCATGTACGGCATATAAGGATGTTTCATTAGTGTGCAACTTGTCTCTACTGCTCTCTTCGTCTAAGCCTATAGTATTATGGGATGCCACTGAGATGCGATTGACCCCCGAAGTGGACGTGAAGGCGAGAGTTGGAACATTGCTCTGTGCAAAGGAAACAATTTTCATCGTTGCGGGTACCCGGTGAGAAGAGATAAAGGAACACGCATGTCATATCCTTTACATGAGCAGGACGTCATGCATGCGGAAATAATGGCGCCGAGAGAGAGATATAGCGGGTGAGAGACAAAAAAGAAATATCACTGCCCCTGTGATCAAAAAAAAAAAGGAGGCCTCTCCACGTGCGCAGCATTTTGATGCGCTCCGCAGGGCTTTCGGTGCCGCTCGCCTCTACCAAAATTAGGCAGTGCCGTTGGGTTGGTTTGCGCTTCGCTCGTCGTCCTTACACCCCCCCCCCCCCCCTTCCACTCCTTCCCCCTTCAACTCCAGCGAAAAAAAAACGACTTTCGGGCGTCTTCATGGGACGGAGGGCCGCCGTTCTACGGCCAGACGGGGGTCATTACGGAGCTCCCGTTTCACTTCTGCCTTGCCTCTTTACTTGGTGTGGCTTTGGTTAGTTGCCCACACGCACGCAGGCTGGTGGAGCACACGGATGCCGCAGTTGTTCTTGGAGTATCCGATTTACCGCCGTGTCAGCCGGGCGGACTTTTTCCCGAAGAAACGCCACGCTGGATGCAAGGCGCCGCATAGGAAAATTCGTACGCAGCGGCTTGGCTGCGAAACGCAGAAAGGGGGTTGGAGGCAAGTAAGGCAACGAGCCTGTAAGCGCATCTTTGACTCAGAAAGGAAGCAACCGAGTTCTTTTGCTTATTATTTTCTTGTATAATGCGTTCGCATTTCTTGCTCACGAGCCAGAAATTCGAGCGAGCATTTCTTGGATGCCCGTTGGCACGAGGTGAACGCCTTGGCATTCGCATGGTCTTGGTTGCATTAGTAGGATAGTGTTCAATCCAGGATAGTGCGATATAGTGTTGACAGGGCTGCTTTCCTTCATGCACGCTTATTACCAATAGGTTGTTTTTATTATTATTCTCGTTGGAAGGACCAAACTAATAGGACACTAAAAAATGTGTCGGAAAGTTTTGCTGAAAATTTTTCTACAGTCCGTTCGTTGTTGGAATATATTTAAGTCCTAAGCTCTTCTATCTTTTTGATCTATTTTTAATCAAACAGTCCTTTAAGATATTTTTGAAATTCTGAATTTAAAACAAGATATGCGATTCCCAAAGTGCTACGCAACGCACAACGTCGTGCTGTAACGCGGAGCTTAACCAGGTACGGTCAAAAGAGGAGGATGTGCCTACGTTCGCAAAATTTTCAGTCGCCTTCCAGATGAAATCGTCCTAGCAGACTCTCAATATAAATTCATAAATTGTTGCAGTCAGATCTTAAATGTTTTTTTATTGTTTGTGTTTTATTATCTTCGTGTCACGACGTCAGTCATTTTGTTCTTTGTGAGCAATTATGATTATAGTATTTTTTGTCTAGACCTTACGAATTATCGAACATGCAATGTGTGTGATTTTCGATTATTAAATTGGCATTTTGTGCGCTTCTTTCGCGCTTATAATCTTGTGCTTAGGACACTTCCTGTTTCGTTCTACTGCATTCCAATTTTTGCTTTTGCTGCATTTGTTCATTTATTACGACCAAACTGATGTTTAACACTTTTTTCTGATATTTGTCACTCTCTTTGTTATTTACTAAAAGCCAATTTTTAAATGGTGTTTTTTTTTGCTGGTTTTCTCGATGTCGTTTCGCCGATTTTGTCGGGCCTAGTCCCTCGAGATTTTTTTGGCTTCGACAGGCCTGTAATTGAAAATGAAAATGGCAATAATAATAATAATAATAATAATAATAATAATAATAATAATAATAATAATAATAATAATAATAATAATAATAATAATAATAATAATAATAATAATAATAATAATAATAATAATAATATTGTTGTTGTTTTTTCTCCTTAATTGTCCATCACATCTACTTGTTTTCATTAATATTATTTCGTTAATACTATGTACTCACGCCTGATTGTCTGTAACGCGTTCACTAATTACATTTCTTATTGTGTATTATTGCATTTCTAGCTTGTATTTCAGAGGTTTCTTATTCGTTCATATTAGTATTAGCTTTATTCTTGTTTGTATTTTGCTATATGCTGTACTTAACTGTTATCGGTCGTTCTTGTGTTCATTCTCTTTGTTTATTGTTTCATTAGTTATTTATATATCTGTTGCCTGTTCTGTTTTCATTTACCGCTGTTCTCGCTGTTTTCTTGTTTTCACTTTTTTGCTTCATGCTTGCTGTCACGCCTAGTTTATATGTCTTTTTTTCTATCGCCTTGACTGCTGCATTACCTCCCGTGAGTCTCTTCCTTTGTGGAAGACAAATTTACATTTTGTGCGTGTGAATGGTGTACCAGCACCAAGACCTTTGGGTTGTTCCTGGGCACCGAAAAATAAAGATTGATTGATTGATTGATTGATTATTATTATATTATTATTATTATTATTTATTTTGTCACCGTCAATAGCAATACAGGCGAGACAGGCCGGTCTAAGCCTTAGATGGCTTTATTATTATTATTATTATTATTATTATTATTATTATTATTATTATTATTATTATTATTATTATTGGTCTGAAAAATATTCATGATCAGGCACGAAGTGTTAAATTACTGTTGTATGAACATACTTTCCTTGCTGTACATTTTCATTTCTTGTTGATGTTACTTTTCCTAACCTGTTGCCCATTGGTCTCTATTCATTTCGTGTTAGCATTGTTTTGATATTCTGTGTTGATATTATGTTCATATTTTGTTTATATTGCACGTCCGTCTGCCGACTTTGCCGGGTCAAGTCCCTCAAGCCACATGGAGGCCTTGACAGGCCCGTTTTATTGTTCTGTACATATTATGTGCAGTAAAAGACTTTATTATTATTATTATTATTATTATTATTATTATAATTATTATTATTATTATTATTATTATTATTATTATTATTATTATTATTATTATTATTATTATTATTATTATTATTATTATTATTATTATTATTATTATTATTATTATGACATTTCTGGGACAGCAATATCAAAATATGTCATACAGCTTCCCGAAGCCTGCGTAGTACCGTTCGTTTTGTGGTGCCGCGCTCCTTAACAAGGTATAGGGAAGCCAGGTGCTGTGTTTATGTTCCCCAAATTTTTAATGATTTGCCAGAGGAAGTGTATTTCGCAACATAAAAAAAAGCCCCAAAATTATGGTTCACTCATTGTAAAACGGTTCCTATATGTCTGAAAAATATTCATGATCAGGCACGAAATGTTAAATTGCTGTTGTATAGTTTTCTTGCTGTTCATTTCTTGATGATGTTACTGTTCCTAACCTGTTACACATCGGTTACTATTCATTTCGTATTAGTATTATTTTGATATGTTGTGTTATTATGTTCATATTTTATGTTTATATTGCACGTCCGTCTGCCGACTTTTCCGGGCCAAGTCCCTCAAGCCACCAGGGGCTTTGGCAGGCCCGTTTCATTGTTCTGTACATATGAGTAATAAAATATTTATTATTATTATTATTATTATTATTATTATTATTATTATTATTATTATTATTATTATTATTATTATTATTATTATTATTATTATTATTATTATTATTATTATTAGCTAACACGTTGTACCCCAACAGGCGGTGATCTTGGTGCTGCGACCCCCGTGACGCCCCGGACCGTGCTGTCACCTTCATCGGCGCAGACCGTTCTGCTGACCCTGGCGGCAAGCGACTAACTCGTCTGAAAACCAGGAATCAGCGGCGGTGATCTTGATGCTGCGGCCACCGTGACGCCCCGGACCGTGCTATCACCTTCATCGGCGCAGACCGTTCTGCTGATTCTGGCGGCAAGCGGCTACTCGTCTGAAAACCAGGGATCAACGGCAGGCTACTTAAGCCTGCGGACAGCGGAAATCCCCTGCAGTCAGCGGCGAGTGCGTTGGCCGAAGCTAACACGTTGTACCCCAACAGGTAGAGTCTCATTTTGGCTGTTATCTTTCGTGCTTGAATTTGCCGCTGACTGCACACTGTGTACGCTTTCCCTGTATGACAATGACAGAGTGTATTACTTGCCACCAGGTACTGCCCGATGATGGAAAATTCATGACCTGTACAGATTGTAAGTTCTCTTACCATTTGGGTCAAAATTGTTCTGGAATTGCCCCTAACACATTTAACACAATGGGCCCAGCAAAAAGAGATGTGTGGGTATGCAAGACATGCAGAGCGGCAAGAAAACGCACAGGCGATTCCAACTCGCAACATGATGCTGCCCAGGTCGATAAGAGTGCGGGCATGGCATCGGCATTGCTTGTGGAACTGCAGGATATCAAAAAAAGCCTACAATGCTTACCAGACCTTCACACGAAGGTTGATTCGCTGCTCCTTCTGAGAACAGAGGTGACCACATTAACCAAAACAGTTCAAGAATTGGAAAGCTCTGTGACATTTTTATCACAACAGTACAATTCTGTTCTCGAAGAAATTAAAGCAGCTAAGGAACAAATGTCTTCTCGAGATGCAGAAGTATCCGCCCTCAGAGCAATTGTCCAGACGCAAGCCGAACAGCTAGACCGGATGCAAGCCGATCTAAACGACAGTGAACAGTACAGTCGTAACATGAACATGGAAATCCATGGACTCAAAGAGGAAGCAGATGAAAATCTTAAGGAATTCCTGAGTGATATTGCTGAAAGGCTACAAGTCCAAAATTTTTCTCTGTCAGAGGTTGAAGCAATACATCGGCTACTAGGCAGGCGCGACGCTATTCCTAGGATTCTTGTGCGCTTCACTTGCTCTGCTTCCAGAGAAAAGTTGTTCGAAGCCCGCGGGAAGCTTGGGAGTCTTTGCGAACCTAGAAAGCGACAAACGATGTTTTTCAACGAGAACCTGACAAAGCTGAACCGAGATCTATTCTGGCATGCAAGGACCAAGGCAAAACTAAATGAGTACAAGTTTGCTTGTGTTAAACGGGGCAAGATATTTGTGAAAAAATCTGAAAGCTCGTCCCTTCTCCGAAAAACTAAGCCAGCAGACTTGGCACTAATCGTATAATTGCCATGGACAGCACCTTCTGCCAGGTACCGAACTTTAGGTCTTTCAAGGACACATTTCATCAGAGCTCAGAGAATAAATTTACTGTCGTAAACACCAATGTCAGAAGCCTTCGAAAATACTGGGAAGAATTTAAGTTAGTTGGCATATCAGGAATTGGGTTTGTTGATGTATTCGTCTTGACGGAAATCAATGTTACAGATGCGTGCATGCATACGTTGTCAGTGCTGGGCTATCAGTGCTATTTTGTGGCGCGGCCTCATCTACGAGGGGGCGGAATCGCCATCTTTATAAGAGACACGTTTGACGTTGCACCCATTGTCGTGAACCTCGCTCATGCAGAATGCTTAGCGCTGACGGTATCTTGTGGTGCTCGGTGTTTAAGGTTGGTAGCTCTATATCGGTCACCTTGCAACAGTACTACTCGTTTTTTACTGGAACTCGAGGAAACGTTGACCTTATGGAATTCAGTGGAAGAATTATGTTTAGTGGGAGACTTAAATATAAATACCTTGTGTCCTACGGTGGGCTCTGTATCCGACTACCTGTCACTCCTGTCCTCGCACGGTCTTTCAAATACAATTACCGCTCCTACCCGTGAAGAAATACTTGCAGACCACCTAACAACATCTTGTCTAGACCATATCACTTTACGTGCCCCTAACTACTCATTTGCTTCTTGTGTTATTTTGCAACGTTTTTCGGACCATTATCTCGTCGTTTGTCGTCCGTCTCCATGGTTTCCTACGCCAGCTGCTCTTAGATCCACCACATCCAATAATTTAAGCTACATCACCGTAACCGACCAAAGGACCTTGGATAACTTGATTAACAGTTTTAATTGGATGGCAATAACTGAATCTAATCCACCAGAGAAGGTGTACAGTATCTTCTGCGACCAAATAAAAAAGTTCGAAAATAATTCAAAGCACGTCGTAATAAACAAGCGCAGGAAGGATTACAACTGGTTGACTGCAGATATAATGCGGGCCATTTCCTATAGAGACATGCTCTGGAAACGGTGTAAGCATGCCTCAAAAAATAAACACCTACGTCTTGAGTACAAAACCGCACGAAATAGGGTAGTTGCCTTAATAAGATGCACGAAGCGCCAGTACTTTTTCGAAAAATTTCATCAGTCGTCGTCAAGGAATCCCGCAAAAACATGGTCACTGATAAATTATCTTCGTGGCAAGAACGCTGCATACATTTCCCCAATTTCGTTTTTTCCAGGCGACTCGGTCGAGGTTGCAGATAAGTTCAATCAACTGTTTGCACTGGCTTCCGAGAATGCATCTTCGTGCCAGGCCGTCCAAGACACGCTTAAGGAATCTATTTCAGCATCCGCTTTCCTACCTAGATTTTCAGAAAATGAACTTCACCAAATAATTTTCAGCTTTAAGCGCAATAAGCCTCCTGGAATCGACGGCTTATCTGCGAACCTGCTACAAAGGAACTTTGCAGCATGATCCAATATCCTGCTCTTCATGTTAAACGGTTTTCTTGATACCGCGCTTATCCCCAAGGAGCATAAAACTGCGATTGTTAAGCCCTTTTATAAAGGAGGAGAAAGGGATGACATCAAAAACTATCGGCCTATTTCAATCCTACATACTGTCTCATATTCTTGAAAAATTCCTTTTGAAATCCATGTCGTCTTTCGTTGAGAAATTTTCAATTCTGTCGACTCGACAGTTTGGTTTTGTGTCTGGTCGTGGTACGGTAACCCTTCTAGAAGAGTTCTCTGATGAACTGTTTTCGGCGTTTGACCAAAATTTGTTTAGCGTTGCTTTATTCCTGGACATATCAAAAGCTTTCGAGACAGTTCATCACGGGATTCTTTTACGAAAATTATATTGCAGCGGTTGTTTCAAAAGGTTTAATATTTCAATACGCTGACGACACTGTTCTGCTCTCAAAACATATTTCTTACAGCATGGCTGTCTCGAATCTCCAAGGTAATATACACAAAACAAAGACTTGGCTCGCTGATAACCATTTAAAGGTTAACACCTCAAAAACCCATCTCGTTTGCTTTAGATCCCCTTTAGAATTAACCGCTATAAACGCGCCAGTTTTTCTGCACAGTCACAACTGCCATTCCTGTCGATGCGTGCCAACTACCTACGTGAACTCGGTAAAATACCTGGGAGTATTCTTCGACAGTGATATGTCGTGGCACACTCAGCTATCACATGTTTGCGATAAGCTCAGGAGCGCTGCATGGTTGTTTTTAAACATCAAGTCTCTCGTACCGTTTCCAGTAAAAAAAATGATAGCACATGCTTTGGTCTACAGCCCCCTTCGATATGGGATTACCGTCTTTGCTTTTTGCCCTACCCGATGGCAAACCGCGTGGATTCTTTGTTAACGAACATACTGAGAAATCTAGCCTACAATAATCCGTCACTCAAAAATCATAACATCTTCTCGGTGCTTGGCTTGCCTTGCTTCTGGTCTTTGTTTGTACAAACTGTGGTGCTACGGCATTTTTGGTTCAGTGGTTTTAAAACGTGCTATACAGCCCCCCGAGGCCTTCGTAATAGTGTTCGCTATGTAGTGCCGCAATCCTCAACAAGATATGGTGAAGCTAGACGCTGTGTTTACGTGCCGAAAATCCTGAACGATTTGCCAAATGAGGCATTCTCGATTCAATCAAAAAAGGCATTGAAAAAGATTATTTGTTCACTGTAACGCGGTTGTTTCAATACTTCTAAAAAGTATTGGTCATCACCTCTGAAATATGTTCATCTTATATTATGTGTATTGATTCTTGTCTCGTGATTTGCTCCTTGTTTGTGTTTAGCCTCTTAACTGTTAATACCCCTGCATTCACCCTGTTATGCGTCGAGTGAATATTGCACACTCGTCCGCTGATTTTGCCTGGCCAAGTCCTTCAAGCCATTGGTGGCTTTGACAGGCCCGTTTCTTGTACTTTGAACTCTTTTGTGCAATAAAAAATTATTATTATTAAATATTATTATTATTATTATTATTATTATTATTATTATTATTATTATTATTATTATTATTATTATTATTATTATTATTATTATTATTATTATTATTATTATTATTATAAAGAGCATAAGGGAATTCAGACCATTCCAAGTTTCTGCGCTCCTGCACTCCCTCTCCCCTCTGGACAGAATTCAAAAGTTGTTTAATTCTCTTTGTCCTCACCTTGATATATTCGAAAATTCTCTCCCTTCCTTTATATTGGATGTCCGTGACGTTCCACTTTGAGCACTCTTTTTCTGATACATATCTTCCCCTTTCATGCATTTTGTCTTTACTACACTTGTGCGTTTGCACCGGTATTATATTGTTTTTTTCTCTCCTTAATTGTACATCACGTGTACTTGTTTTCATTAATATTATTTCTTTAATACTGTGTACTCACGCCTGATTGTCTGTAACGCGTTCACTAATTACATTTCTTATTGTGTATGATTGTATTTCTAGCTTGTATTTCAGAGATCTCTTATTCGTTCATATTAGTATTGGCTTTATTCTTGTTTGTATTTTGATATATGCTGTACTTGGCTGTTATCGGTCGTTCTTGTGTTCATTCTCTTTGTTTATTGTTTTATTAGTTATTTATATGTCTGTTGCCTGTTCTAGCTGTTTTCATTTACCGCTGTTCTCGCTGTTTTCTTGTTCTCGCTTTTTTGTTTCATGCTTGCTGTCGCGCCTAGTTTATGTGTCTTTTTTTTCTATCGCCTTGACTGCTGCATTACCTCCCCTGAGTGTCTTCCTTTGTAGTGAAATAAATGTACATTTTGTGCGTGTGAATGGTGTACCAGCACCAAGACCTTTGGGTTGTTCCTGGGCACCGAAAAAATAAAGATTGATTGATTGATTGATTGATTATTATTATTATTATTATTATTATTATTATTATTATTATTATTATTATTATTATTATTATTATTATTATTATTATTATTATTATTATTATTATTATTATTATTTCATACCAATGTACCCAATTATCCCTCTTGGCAATATACAGACCACCTTCAAGTAACCTGCACTCATTCCTTAATGAGCTGAAAGCACATTTACCGAGGCCCACGTTAGACCCTAACATATATGTAGGCCTATAGTAGGACATCTTAATGTCGAAATTCTAATCCCACATTACCCTCGGTTTGTGATTAATTAGATACCATTGCAAAACACGTCCTTGAAAGCATCATTGATATTCCAACTAGAGAAGAATTACTTGTTTAGTACAGTCTTGTATAGATCATCTCAACATCCGCACAGAGATTGCTTCAGTTCACGGTGCAGTAATACAGCAGAAAGTTGCTGACCATTACTTTATGGCTGGCGCTTTCCGTCTTTTTCTTGATGTTCTAGATCTAAAATCTGCCGGTCTGTTACAGATACTGTTACTTTTGATAAACTTGTAGCTTTGTTCGACTGGTCAGGTACGCTTGAAACCACCGACAGGTCCGAACTATGCACTAAATTTTCATGCTCTGTGGAATCTATTTACAAATCCAGTGAAAGGACAGTTTATGCCCGACAACGCCGCTCGAATCAACCCTGGATAAACAGTGTGATTTTGTCCGCTAACAAAAAAAAAGACCTACTATGGCACAGCTGCAGACGTACGCCCAGTGACAGTACTGTGGGTACTCAATTTAGAACATCTCGAAATAAAGTAAATGCCCTCATTCGTGCGGCCAAGCGTTCGTACATTAGAAACCACTTCCATCAATCTCGTCATAATGCCAAGAAAATATGGTCTCTTATAAACGAGGTCTCTTATAAACTTCAAAGTCGGCTAATGATGTTCCGAACAATTTTGATTAATATTTATCAACAGTCGTTAACAACTTTAACCAATTTTTCGCCAAGATATCTGGGGCTTACAAGCAATCGTGTTACACTGCTAGCACAGTTAATCCGGTAATTGAACCCGCTTTCCTTCCCTCTATCACGGAAGAACATTACTCTTTATTAGGCAGCTTCGGCAGGCATCAATCGCCAGGACTCGATAAAATCCGCATGTTTGATCTTTACAGGAATTTCGGCATCTTGAAGAAAGTCCTGTTAGAAATCCTAAGCGGGATAATTGTAAGCGGAACCGTTCCTACACGTTTAAAAACAGCCGTTGTGCGGCCCCTTTTTAAAGGTGGCGATGCTAAGTGAGTGCATGATTACCGTCCCATTTCCATTCTGCTTAATCTAGCGAAAGTTTTAGAAAAACGTATATTCTTAGTAATGAAGAGCTTTATTTCCAAATCGGAGGGGTTTTCCAAATGTCAGTGCGGTTTTTATCGAAAAAAGAGGGACTCAAGCGTTATAAGAAATGAGTGATCATTTGTTTTCTTCACTTGAAAAAAAATCTCGTATCATGTGCCCCTTTTTTGGATGCCACAAAAGCGTTTGACACGGTATGCCATGCTATACTATTAGACAAGCTCTACAATTTAGGTTTTCGCGGTCCTTTTTTGGGGTTGTTGCATAACTTCTTTGCAGATCGTTCCCAGCTTGTTTCCATTTCAAACAACTGCAGCTCCCGTGTTTTTCTCAAGGCTGGTGTACCACAACGTTCCATAATGTCACCCTTACTTTTTAATACAAAATCTGTGCAGCAAGTTGCAGCAACCTCAGGGGTATTGAAGCAAGTGATCGAGGTTTTCTCGACGTCTTTTTTAGCGTAAAAACGCGCAAGGTTGACGCCCCCTTCAGGGCAATCGTTTCCGAAAACGGCACATGGCAAAAATGCATTGCCCTACACCTTCAACAGAAGCTCAGCCTGTTACGCATTGACGATCCTTTTCTGGTTAAGAACTCTGACGCGGTCCTGGACTATCTCAAATGCTCAGCACATGCCAAACTGAAGGCCTTCTAAGTAGACATCGAAGGCCTCGCCTTCCAGCGAACGGGGACCGCGAGCCGTGGTCTCACCCGACGAGTGACACAACCACAGTCAGCACAAAAAGACCGGTTTATTCCGGACCACAACAACGCTTCAAAAGAAAGAAAACAAGAAAACAGGCGCTGCGCCTGAGCACGACAGAACGAATATACAGAGTCGAAAAATCAGTTAAAAAGAACTACACAGAAGATACATATATTGGTGTGGGCAGAGAAAAGGAAAGAAAAATATTAATGCGGATTAGCTCAGCTAATCCAGGATATACACAGAGAAAGCGAGATTGAGGTTTCCATTGACCCACGGAGCCAGTTGTGCGCCTTTCCTTTCGTGAAAATGAACGGCCTTTGCAAAGTTGTCAACGCCAATGAACACTATGAACGCCGTCGGCTAACTTGTTTTGTTTAGTTTTTGAGGAAAGGAAATGGCACAGTAACCGTCTCACATATCTCGATGGACACCCGAACCGTGCCGTAAAGGAAGGGATAAAGGAGGGAGGGAAAGAAGAAAGAGGAAACTGAAAACTGAAAGTTGCATTTTGAGGAAAGGCGCGGCGCTGCGCAGTGGCGGAACACCTGTGGCTCGGTGTGACAAGGGAGCGAGAGAGAGAGAAACAGGCGACGGAGTCGGCGGCGGCCACCTGCGCCGTGCGTGACGTCACTCGTGCTCCGACATACGCCGGCTCGCGCGAAGCGCCGTGTTGACTAGTGTAGTGAAGCTTTTCGCTTCAAAATAATGTTGCCCAGCCCGCACCGCCTGGACGTTACACAGAAGATACATATAGTATGGTGGAGCTGCCATAAAAAGAATGTAAACCAATAAGCTACTGCCTGCACCACTGACGTATAACAGGCTTGACCCAATCGTAAAATAAATGAAAAGGCCCGAAGGCAATCCACCGTTTTGCCACCCGTAGGTGGAAAAATAAAAGAAAGGGGGGAAATGCTACAAGCGACCCATCGCCGGGGGAACGGGCCCGGGGAGACTCCCCTGATCTCCCCTAGGACGTAGCGGAGGGGGTGGGTGTAGGGTATGGGAAATTGGAATTGGGAAAGGGTTATGGGAATTGGGATGGGAATGGGAATAGCGAGATTTTGCTCTGATCCTTCGTTTGACATCGACTCCATTTCTGGCCCGCCTGGCCAGGACAGGTAGGGCATCGAGCTTTTCCAATGGTGCGGCTCCCCCACGGGATGCACGACCACCCACTGGCTCCGACTGTCGGAGACAGGAAAGAACGAAAAAAAAAATTCCTAACTTGGGGTCCGCAGCCACCTGCTCCTCCACGATTTTAAGGGTTGGATCGGACCGGTCGGTTATTAGCCGTCGACTGTGTTTCACGGTTTTTCAGACTCCGGAAGTGTGTGTGGTGTGGTCCGGCCAACAGAGGCCCAGGTCGTCAGCCTATCGGCGCTTGGCCTTCGGCACCATAACCCGGTAACCCTGGGGGACCCACCTGTGCTACCTTCCAACCACCATGCACTTATTTCCTCCCCTTGCTTGCTCCACGCCTACTGAGGAGGGAGTATTCAAGGCCGGGCGCCCGGACCACGAACCAAGAATCGGGCAAAGGGTGAGATAAGCCGGGCCTACTCCACCGGTACTCCACACATCGACGGTTTTCGCACTGGTCCTACTGCACACCCTCTACCTCGGCGTCCCCAGTGGTCCCCAAGACCGGGTCAGCCTCGGCGTCCGCAATATGCCACCCATCATAAGCGATCCGCAATGAGGCTGCTTCCCCGAGGACATCGATTCCGAGGAGCTCGGGCTGTCGGAACCCCCGCGCGGACCTGGCCTCTATGTAGCCAGAAACCGTGCGTCGGCACGCTACCGCGCGGACCTGACCTCTTCGTAGCCAGAAACCGAGCATTAGTAGCCGTGCACGTTCCCGTGAGCGGAGGTTTTTGACTTTTGACATTCCTTCCTACCGGATTTCGTGGGTCCAACCTGGTCTGCCTCCAGGCCTGCCTCCGCACAGACAACGGACCTCACGATTCGGCTGGCCCTCACAGCCGTGGGAGTCGCTGCAGCTCCCAAGAGGATGGGCCCCGGACAACCCATCCCCACCACTGGCGTTGCACCGGAACAAAGACTAGTAGCCGAAACTCCGTATCCGGCGGCAGGGGGGGCCACGGGCAGGCCGCACAGTCGGATTTCCCCCCCCCCCCCCACACACACAGAAGATACAGTAAGACGCGGATAACACCAAGCGGCAGCGATGAGGGCTTCAAACGCGACATGAAACCTGGCTGCTTGCGTAGCAGCCACTCACGCCAAAGGGCTGTTCCATCCTTGCAGATGCCATCTGCGCACCTCATCCCGGTATGGCGCCGCCCCGCTGTCCGCGTACCTACATCCTGGTCGGTCGTGCTGACCGCCGAATCTGTGTCCACGCTATTGCGACGCTGCCGCAGGAATGCCCCTGCTTCGCTGGCCTTATCAAGCATTCACCGCAGCGATCGCCACATGCACAGTTGCGCTGCCTGCGTGCGCACATAGATGACTGGAAGAGAGAGCGCGCGCATTTCAAATGGCTAAAAAGGAGGCCGTAGAGCCCTACAACATTAAGGACCTTTTCTATTCACTGCCTCACTCGAGCTGGCTTTTTTTTGCGTCCAGGATTGTATTGACAGGTTTGGCACTGTAGCTTTTGTGAATGAGACAGGAACGTCAAGCAGTGTGGTTTTTTAGAACCTTGTTAGTTTTTACCTCCGGTCAACGTTTATCCAATGGGAGGGGCGGCCTTATCTTCAGAAGGAGGGAATTTTTATTGCTCCTGCATCGCCCCCATTCTCAGTGACTTGTTTTTAGCAGAACTTGACGGAGGCCTCAGTGCCCGCCTGACAGATTCGCAATAACCTGTTGTAAGTCGGCGCTCGTGTCTCGTCGTTTCTCTCCTTGTGTCCTCGTCCTGTGTGCGCTGTTCAATCTTGCTATACTTTAACGACATGTGTAATGTGCTACCTGCTTGCAAACTATTTCAATAAGGTAGGCTTAGCGCTAGACAAACGAGGACAAGAGAGGGACGCAGGACGAGCGCCAAGCATTGTTCTAGCTGCAAATGTCACCCACTTTTTGGAAAAACAAAAGTTCTTGGCTGAAACGACCACGAAAAGCACCACGAAACGACGTCCATGTTGCTATTTTTTTCAGTGCCAGGTATTTGCGACACCACAATGTGTTGTCAACAACTAGAAACGTAACAGCCACGAAGCGTAATACTGTTTCGCGGGGCTCCTTCGGGTAGCTAGTTCTAACTCTGCTTTGGTTATAACTTGTCCGCGAGTCAAAAAAAATAAAATAAAATAAAGTCAATTTGCTGTGGACAGCAGCTCATTGTTACGCGCACGAGCTGGCCGGGTCAGAATTTGCTCAGCTTGCGGCTGCTTCGAATCTCCGTCTATCCCTTCTGCTTCAAGAAGACCCCCAGACAGCCGCATTCTTGGGGCGCCTCACGAGAGCTCGGAGATCACTGCGGGGTCCCGGCACAGTTACGACGAGGCTAAATACAGCGCGGCGGCCGCTGCTTCGATCACAAAAACAGCGCGCATTCGGGCGCGAGGAAGAGTGCGGCGAGAATGCGCACACGCGCGGGTCGACTGCGGCTGTCGTTGCACGAGGACGATGCGTGAGAAACAAACCGCGGAGCCCAAGGCGGGCCGCTGTGGTTGTCCGAAACCGGCCCCTGCTCCTCGGCGAAAATCACAGCGTCCTGGCGTCGATTCGGCACAGCGTGTGATTCGATACGCGACCGGGGCTAAAGCGCGGGTGTGCAGGGTACGCGCGGTCGGCTGATGGAAACACAATCGTGCCGCTGCGGGGTCGCTTCCTGGCGCAAATGACAGTGACTCGCATCAACACTACCCCACTTTGTCCCCTTTCGCGTCCCCCTTCTCGTGCCCTCCCTTCGGGACAGCCGCGTTAACAATAAAAAGGAAGTCCAAGAGTTTGGGTCGACGTTCGTACGCGTGGTCCTTTGTTCATGGCGACGGCCGGCCACTGACATATCACCGCCGTCCTTTGTTCACGCGCATAACCTGACTATTCTTAAGATGGAGCATGGGCAGTGTTTTTTCTCATTCCCGGTCTGGGCCCTGGCCTCCCTCGGTCCATGCCGAAGGTGCCCTATAGTGTCTCGTGCACTTTCGTTTGCTTGATGCGCTGTCAAACATAACGCCTCCTGACACTAGATGCTACGCTCGACTGTGGAAAAAGCGTGGCTGATGGCTGAACGACTGACAACATTTGTCTTGCAATGTTTGAGCACGTCCATCTTCACTGTCCCGGGTTTCTCCAATGCGTGCAAGGCTGGTTAACCCTTTCAACTCGCGCGCTCGATGCAGGCGCTACGCTGTAGCTTGGAGTCGCCCATTTCACGAGGCGGAAAAGGAATTCAGCGGGTGAGAGCGCTGCGCTCGTTTCCCACGCAGTGAAGTGAGTGGCTACATTTCGTCTTAATGAGCCGGGTTTCTGCGTTGCTGCTAAAACTGGTGAACTGTATGCTGGAGCCAATCATGGCTTTTCCTCGTTTTTGTTCGGCCCATTGCGGCAGGATGTTTACGGCGTTTGGCTGCGCCTCTGACTTCATTCAACGTCGTGATGTAGCGAGGAGTATATCTCGCACACGCTTGTCAGTAAAACTGTCCATTGTTTCTTGAAAGAACACCGATACACGGCACGCGCAATTACAGCCGGCTTACGTTCCCGGCACTGAAATAAAAGCTTTGGACGGAACATTTAGAGCAAAGGTAGTTCCCACAAGGATCGAAGCGAAAGCGCTTCAGCGAATCTTTTACATAGGGTTTCAAATTAGATAGGCCTTATTGCGCGCGCGCGCGTGTGTGTGTGTGCGTGTGTGCGTGCGTGCGTGTATGTGTGTTTGCGTGCGTGCGTGCGTGTGTGTGTGCGTGCGTGTGTGTGTTTGCGTGCGTGTGTGCGTGCGTGTGTGTGTGTGTGTGTGTGCGTGCGTGTGTGTGTGTGTGTGCGTGTGTGTGTGTGTGTGTGGGTGTGTGTGTGTGTTCCACCTCATCGTCATCATAATCACGACAATAGCCCCTATATATGTGCCAGCTGCGGTCACGTTATCCCGACAAATTTCTGATCTCATCCGCCCTTCTGAGTCTCTGCCACCCTCTCTTAACGTTTGCCGTCTATTGGAATACACTCCTTGCCCCTTAATGGCCATCACTTGTCTATGCCCATGCACATGCTCATTTCTTCTTTTTGATTTCAGCAAGGATATCATAAACTCGCGTTCGCTCCCAAACCTCTCTGCCTTCTTCCTATAAGACAGCCACAGTCACCGAAACTAAGGAGCGTAGGGAAACGTTACTATCTTGTTTTTAGAATGTATCGTGTTGATCAATGGGAAATTAATAGTGTAACGTTGCCTTTGTCTTCATTTGCAAAGCTGGCCATGTTGCCTGTAATTTAATTTGAAGCCTTCTCGTTAGCCTCCAGGTTTTTGCCCCACAGTTAAGTATAATGGCAAGGTACAACTGTTTTAGTTGCCCTGTAGGAGGGGAGAGAGCATATATTCGCTGTTAAGAGTGATTAGGTGAAAACTTACTTGTTTCATGCATGCAACCGCTCATGGAAATAGAATGAAAGTGAGAACTGTACGGCATCGCTGTCTGTATTCCTGCGAGTGCGCACATTTGGATGTCATAAGCTGTCAAATTAACACGCCGCAGGCGCTAACGACCACCATTATCCGCGCCAGGCAACTATTGATAGCGACAGCGATCGCCGTCTAGCGATGTGCAGAGGAGAGAAAGGGAAACGAACGAAAACAAGAGGCCTCGCTTCATGTCCATCCCCTGAGTAGACACGCCGAATCAATTGGTCCGTCGTCGCCCTGCGAATACCCACTGCCTTAGATACCTATCATGTATACCCCCTATCAGCATGCAAAAAAAACAAAACATGCTGTGTCCTTATTCCGGAACAGTGCAGCGTCCCTTCTGCGGAGCGCATGCGCAACCGCAGAAAGGTGCAGGAAGTAGGCTTTCGTACAAGCAGCCGTTGTCGAACCTCATAGACAGTCTTTAATGTTGCTGGAAATTGTTTTCATTGCCATGCACTTGACCCTTCACGCGCTACTCCAGAAGGTAATAATTAAAGACGAAGTGGTACACAGGCATTTAAATCTCACTCACTCACTCACTCACTCACTCACTCACTCACTCACTCACTCACTCACTCACTCACTCACTCACTCACTCACTCACTCACTCACTCACTCACTCACTCACGCACGCACGCACGCACGCACGCACGCACGCACGCACGCACGCACATGCTATCAAAAGCGTCCACATGGCCTGTGTAGACCGAGTATGTGCCCGTGCAAAACCAGATGTGCATTCAGAGGCGAAACCCAGGGATGGCGTTCTCCATGACGGCGAATAATATTTTGCACTCGCCGATTGTGAACTCCTTCTGTATAATATATCCCGACAGCGCATCTTTTTGGCCCTGATATAAAATTAGTTTTAAAAAATTTCAATGACCCCTAGTATCGTTCTTTCCCTTCATTTTTTTATTACTATCAAATATTTCTTCGGAAAACGAGAAATTAAGCACTGAATACGAGAAAAATCTCCCGAAAAGGAGGTCATTTATAGCCTTTCATTAAGTGAAAATAAGTTTGACGCAGTGGATTCCTCTACAAAGCTGCTCTTTTAGAATTGAGAAAGGATCCTTTCGTTTTTTTTTTTGTCTGCTAGCTACAGATTAACCGATCCTGCTCATTTTGGCCGCCTGGCACGTGCTTGGGAGGTTAAGAAAGGATCGTGGATAACGAAAGACACACTCTACAACCTATATCAAGCGCACATAGGGCTTGATCATTTCGCACGACGGGAAGCGTTAATAACAGAATGAACGGTTTCCGGGCACCGTTCCCTCATCCCAACAATTCTAGTTTGGTTGGTTCCACCTCTTACACACCTTAGTCGCATGCCCGCAAAATGATGATGACCTAAAAAACTCTTTGGCATGAAGCAGTGGGTAAACATTGTGCTGATGAGCTAAACTCGCATGATCAAATCCCTGACGCAGCGACCGCATTTCGACTGGGGCGGAGTGCCTCTCTCGAGGCAAGAAGAAAAAGAAAAATAATGCCAGTGTTCTGCGCGATATGTCACTGCATGTTTAAGAACCTCAGCCCTCCACTACGGCGCCTCACGCACGTATACATTAGGGAGCCTCCATACCAACGTCCTAGTATACATACCCATCACAGCAAACTGCACAAAATACCGGCTCTTTTAGCATGCTTTCGCGCATCCGAGAGCGTCCCATTACGAATACCGCGTTTTGCACCCAAAATGTGCAACACCGGAAGCAAGAATGGGAACGGAAGCTAGGAGCGTTCCCAACGCCGGAGTGGTCCATCTGCCGAAACGTTTTGCGTGCTGGTGCGAAAAAGAGGCCAGCAAAGCCCCAGTGGCGTGGCGAGCACCTAAACGGAAACGCCGCGGCGCACATAATAAACCGGTGCGCGGGCAACTCGCGTCGGGCGTCTCGGGGTCCTAAAGGAAGGGAGCGCTCGCGAGAGAAACATTAGGTGCAAAAGGCGTCTCACGACGCAGCGATTTATGTCAGCGCCATTGCACGATGATTGCATGATATTCCCGTCCGAAAGTGTTCGGACAGAGCTGGCGTGAGCGTGGCATTCTGTTACGCAAGCGCTTCGTGGACCAGCTGAATTGGAGTCAGAGTTCAGCTGGGCCATCATCTCGCTTTCGGCACGCCATCTTCTTCTTAGCGGGCCGCGACTGAGGGCTGGGAAGAAAGCGGCGCTCTACAGGCACCCGGCGACTGTCTCCTTTGTGTGAGGCTGAGCACCGCGACAGTCGGGGCCCGTTCACCGCTGCGCAAATGACTCTAGTTCCTTCGTGCAGGAAGGAGGTGGGGAGCAAACCGAACAAACGGAGTCGCCTTCCTGCGTGTGCCACTGTGCGCTGCTGGGTGCTCCTCTTACGTTCTATCTACCTATCATTCCCTCATCCTTTCTCCTTTCTTTCATTCTTTATTCTCCGCTAAAAGTGCTACACAGCTGGGTGCCTTACCCGAAAGAATGCTGTGCTGTGCTCTGCATTGTATTCTTGTAAAGCTCCCTTCACCTGCCCCAAAATGACGCAATTACGCGGCTGCAGTTAGAGCGTAGTGCCGTGCACCCGGCTTGCATCTTCTCTAGTATTTAAGGTAGGAGGACGGAAAGCGTTTTTGAATTGTTACACACACAAAGACACATTATGGTACGGAGAGGATTGAGCAGAGTCTCAAGTACGGAGGTAGTCTCAAAGCAGAAAAGAGAAAATCAGGCATGGACAAAAATCACACGCATGCAGTAAGAGACTATGAAGGCAGCATCGTTAGCATTTTGAATCAGGGAGTCAAAGTAGCAGAGGCAATTATATACGGATTTGTAAAGCAGGCTCAACAACCATGACGTTAATGGCAGAGGCAGCGGTGTTGAGGACATGGATATGCCGCGAGTGATGAAAGAGGAAGTAGGGAGAGGCTAACAAGCAGTGCTGAACGGAAGGCGATCGGGGAGGATCAAGTAAATGCAGATCCCGGTGAGTGGAACAGGACACGCTGAGCTAGAAAAACTTTTCACCCTATATACGCAATGCCTCGTCACCTCGAGCTAACCGGAAGTATGGAAGAATGTGTACATTATATTAATCCATTAGAAAGGGAATATCAAAGGCTTCAGAAATTACAGACGGATTAGCTCACTGTCCGTTGCTTACAAGGTGTGGTAATAGCTAGTAGAATCAGAGCGACCCTAGACCTCAGTCAACCGAGGGAATAGGCTGGTTTTTGGAAAGGTTACTCGACAACAGACCGCATTCACAGCATCTGTCCGGTAATGGAGAAATGTGCAGAATATCACCAGATTCTGTATATATTTGTCCTTCATAGATACGAGAAGGCATTTGATTCAGTCCAAACACCAGCAGCCGCGCAGGCATAGGGTAACCAACCAGAGTGCGCAAGAGACATATGCAACGTTGCTCGAAAATATCTATTCGAGCTGCACAGCGACCGCAAAGTTCTGGACGAATAAAGTAATATAATACAAATCAGAAATTGGTCAGGCAAAGTGACATTCTTTGTGCTGCTATTTGCCGCGCGTTTAAAACAGGTATTCATTTGTTGGTTTGAGAAGAACTTGGACATCGAAGCTAACGACAGCACGTTAGTAACCTTCTATTTGCTGATGACATTACCCTACTACTATAAGCAACTCATAGAAGGACATTCTGCGCATGATTAGGAACCTGAACGCTCAAAGAACAACGGTGGGACTAACAACAGGAACAAAACTGAAATCAATGTTCAGCAATATAAGGGAGCAACAGTTTACAACAGGAAGCGAGGTATTGGATGAAACGAAGGAATACTGGGCAAGCAGTGACCAGACATCCGGACCATGCTTGCGAGTGGAATAACTGGGAGAATAAGAATGGGGCGGAGGTCATAAACAGCAACTTGCCAGGATTACTCAAGAGGAAATGTGGCTTTATTGCGTCAGTTATACCGGGAGAGATTAGTCGCATACCGGGTGGAGCTCGTTTATCCAGACATTTGCATTCCCACGAACCTCCAGCACCCCTGCACGTACTACGCGAGCCCATATAAATATACAAGCGCTATCGATTTGCCCGCAGCAAACTTTACCGGAGGATAACGCATCCTGGGATAACGCCCGACCCCCTCATTGCCGCATTGAGATTTACGCAGATTCGTTTCGCCGATCGTACGAATCCCCTCCGCCGAACGATGTTGCGGTTTCTCGTTCGAAGTGCGCGTGTATTTCGTGCGCACAACGGCAGCAAAAATAGCTACCCTTCGTGCCGAATGTGAGGACAGTCACATACAGCGCAGCGCGCTTGCGGGTCACCGAGAGGTTTCGCGTCGCAAATGGCATGCACGAGAGTTAAAGGAAGTTCGAATGCGGGCCGAACGGCGGCGCTTTTGTCGGCCGCGCTGCAGGATGTGAAAGCGGCGAGATTCCTCATTGCAGAACGTCACGCGCCTTTGGCGTGCCTTGTCAGAGTAGAAAGCCCCGGCTTGAGCCTTGCTATCATTGCGTGACTGAGCGTTGCGGATCCCAGGGCAGCTTTGTTTGGTTTCTATACACCACCGTGCCGTGGACGCCGGCAGTCGACTGGGTCCCATTGTGCAGTGTCACAGATGATTATCGGCCCTATACTTACGGCCTATACGTTCGAACCACGCAAAAGCAAGAAGTCACTGCTTATTAATGCGTGGGAAGCGAAAGCAGCTGCACGCGGGGAAACAAAGGAAGGCCTCCTTGTTAGCCCGCGAGGAAAGCGGCCCCTGTTTCTTTGCATCCTGACTACAGCCGATGCAGTATGGGCTGTGAGAAACTTGCGCCGCACGCGGTGTCTCAGCTCGCGTTCTCTCGTGGCTGTATTTAGCGCTTGCTAACAAGACGCAGGCAGTTGGTACATGGCCCCTTCTTGGTTCCGATAAGGGAGCGCACTGTTCTTTCAAGGCTGTGCATAGTTAGGCGCTAATAACGTTACGCTGTGTGTCTCTTCCTGACCTGTCTGACGCTCCAATCACTGCCTCGGATCTGGTGTCAGTCGGAGAATTGCTGCAGTTAACGACGAGGCGAACTTGAATGCAAGCATAGTGCCTGATTTTCTGATGCTCTCGTAGAACACGAATGGCGATTTAAATTCACGCACACATACAAGAAAAATGAATCTAAAAGGAAAAAAAATGAGTGTGTATGCGTCTTTAAAAAAAGGCACAAACGGATGAGTTGTTACACCTGCTGCTTCAGGCGAACGCGCTCCAAAAAATGTGTGCTATGTGAGTGCAGCGCTAGCGCACTCTGAATAATAACCAAACTGGCTGTACATGGGAACAGGCCGTGGTCTGGTCCTTTGCGACTACAAGGCTGCGCTCGGGCCCGCTTCGAGTTGATCAATTCGGCTTCACCATACTCGTTGGCTCAGCTAGTCCATACATAGACGAACTGCATCGGAAAAAAGATGGTTCGAATTTTGAGCGCAGGGCGAATTTTTTTTTTTACTTCGAAGGTTTTGAGGAAGCGGTGTAGATTTTTTTTTGTAACTGTGTAGTGGCACTGGGATGGATGCTAACGAGTTATTGCTTCCTTTATTCAGCCATGGTTATGACAGAAGGAGATTTATTGCAGGAGCGAGAATCTTGTTTACATGAGAGAGTTTTTAACAATTTGTTTCAAGCATTCGATGTTTTTGGCTTCTTAATCCGCTCATACAGAACATGTAGAGTGGACGTTTTCCCGCCTGGCCGTTTTCGTTTCGCTTGGCAGGGAAGAGTCAGACAGCTATGCACCAACCGTTTACATCGTATTTTCTTTTCCCCCTTCTAGGAGTCGCCCAATACATGTCGGTAGTCGGACGATGGTCGACTAGTGCCATCTGCAAAGTATATCTGCACTGCGCTTTTCGCGTTCACAAATAATTACACTTGCCGTTTCTTTTCCCTGCACTCGAGACACAAAACGACGAGAAATTCAGCAGCCAGTGCGTGTTCTCAGCATTTAAAAAAATAATTAAGCCTGCCAGCTCGGGTTTGATGACATACTTCTCAGTTGTGGCGGTACATATATTTATAAAATACGAGCAGGCTTTTTGCGCTTTTATCGCTCGAATCCCTGGTGAGGTATCATTAGATTGCCGGCGATAGTCACCTTGGGCTAAGCATGACTCTCCACGCTCTTCACATCAAAGCGCGAACCAAGCCAGCTGCCCACGTCTGTGAACGTAGAAGCGCAAACAGCGGGCGTTCTTCATAGCGTAAATTGTTCGCCCTTAAATTTGTGCTGACAGAACCGTTCATAGTTGGCGAGCGTGCTATCACTCCGACGGTCAAATCAGTGCCGAGTCCATCGTCGTTATGTATGCCCTGCAGACCGCCGGAGGTCTCTCACGTGCCTGGTCACGCATATTCGATTCTCGGCGCTGTTCTAGAAAGAAAGGAAGAGGATGGGGCTCCCAAACAAAAGAGCGCCCGCATATCGGCCGCTCTCCGCGGGTAGCCGTGCACCGGTCGTGAGCATGCATCGAGGTCGGTTGCACCGCCTAAGGCATGGACAGCTGTTCCAGCGCTCAGCAGGTGCTCGGCCGGGAAGGCGCTGCTTTTCGAATATGGGGCTGCTGCTCAGAGTAGCGTTGCGTTTTGCGTGCAGCGCACGCACCAATAGGCCTGTGTTTTGGAATGTGTATCGCTGTCGAAACGAGGATTTTTCACGCTCCGTCGAAGCCTCTTTTTCTGGTGTCGCTGCGTTTTTCTGTAGCTTAGGTTTCGCTTGGTTTACGGCGGTTTAACGTCCCAAAGCGACTCAGGCTATGAGGGACGCCGTAGTGAAAGGTTCCGGAAATTTCGACCACCTGGGGTTCTTTAACGTGCACTCACGCCGCACAGTACACGGGCCTCTAGAATTTCGCCTCCATCGAAATTCGATCGCTGCCGCCGCCGGGATCGAACCCGCGTCTTTCGCGTCAGTAGCCGAGCGCCATAACCACTGGGCCACCGCGGCGACTTTTTTCTGTAGTTCCGAGAGAGAAATTTTATTGCGGAAAAAACATTAGATGGTCGACCTGCAGCCGAGTGAGTTCGACTCAAAAAATGCATTTCTTGTTGTTTATTTACAACGTTAAATAACAGGGGCACTAGGAATGCTGGCGTCGCTTGTACGCAACACTGTGAGTTATGGCTGTGAAAAAAAAAAAGAAAGAAAGGGGGAAACGACATCCAGCGATCGTACTGTTAACTGCTCAAGCACAGACCATATTAGATTAAACATATCGCTGCTCTCAGTGTGCCCTTGCCGTTAGTAGGTTCGATTCGTTTTGAGCAGCCCTTGTTGAATATTTATTGTGAGGTATACACACGTAAACAGGCAAAGCTATTTCGACGGCTCATGTGTTAACAACTCGCGTTTGATGTGCTGCACGACAGGCTGCTTTATTGCACAGCGTGAGCGGAGCGGAGCAATGACTCATGCCGGAGCTCTACACGATCCGGACTATGCGGTGGGGGTATGTCGCGTCCACCTGATCGCAGGAGAATGCGAGGCTACTCGGGCCTGCTAATTGCCTGCTGCGCGGACTCGGAGTTTCGAGGCCTATGGTGGCTGCGCTTGGCTGGATCTCCAAGCTCAATACATGTTACCTCAGAACAGCGGCCGCTTCGTTGCCGTACTGCAGCATTTCGGAACTTTCTGAATGCGTTGGAATTTAAAGGGATCAATCCCCAGCACTTTACCCCCATTCTCCGTGTTACCCTGGAAGAAGAAGAAAAGAAGCAGAAGAAAATAACCTTGATAGAATGCATGGGCTTTTATGGGAGCTCCGTTCTACATCAACTCGATCGAGTGGTCATGTCTGTTGTAATACTTCTGAGTGCATTCAAGCCAAATGTACAGTTTTTCCAGTACATGCGGAGGCCCCATAACTGACAAGCATTCGGAATCTTTTTGTGACATGCACTAGAGAGGGACAGTTTTGGTTTTTGTTGTTGTAACATTTATTCTCCTCTTCCACTTGTTTGTTGGAGACAGGTGACACCTTCATATAGATATTGACACCTGCAAACAGGGCAACCACTGACGCGCAGATGAAGTAACGCACACGCATAGACTCTTCTCCGTCATCGCGTGAGCTTTCGCGCTGTTCCTGGCTGCCAGTTAAGACACACCAACTCGTTCAAGCTTGATCTTAGTGAGCTTTGTGTACACGCTGTCGGATATCGTTGATGTTAGCCGCGAACGACGTCGCGTTACATTTCCCGCATTGCTGTTTTTAATACTAAGCCGGACATCGTTGCTTGCCTCAGGAAACATTGCATCATCTACTGGCACGTCATTTCATAAAACTTCTGCGCAATAAATACAGACGGACATAAAACCGTTTCTTTTTTTTCTCTCAGCATAAGTTGAAGATTATGGGATCGTTGTTTGGTAAACAACAACAACAAAAAGAAAAGAGCATTTGCGCCGGTCCCGAAAGTATAACACGCTCTCGAACTCTCGCTTTCATACGCGGCGCTTCTCGGAGGGAACAATTCGCTCTCAAGATAACCGCTACCATTAACGCCCGGCTCTCTCGGGCCGCGTTTCCGTTTCACGAGGGGGAGAGTGGTTCGGAAGCGGCGACCCGCGCTGTCCGCAGCGTCTCGGGGCAGATCTGCGGCGGCCGGTCGTGAGGAGGCAGCCCCGGCGGACCCGGAAGCGGCCGGTCGGTCAGATGACCTCGGCCCGCGCGCACGGCCGACCCAGAGCGACGGTTACGGCCTGCGCTCGGCCGAGCACCGCCCCCTTCCCCTCGCTGGTCGGCGAAAAGCGCTGAGTCAGGCGGCGCTCGCGCGTGGACCGCATGCCGAAGCGGCGGCCCCGCTCGGCATTTAGGCAATTGGGCAACGCGGGCCATCGCCGACCGCCGTTCGACGTGTGTACAAAGGGTGCCGTGGCTCGGCGCCGATGCATTACCACTCTTCGACGCGGGGCTCGCCGGCGCGAGAACATAATCGGTGGGTCGCAGAAAGTAATGAGGCGAACGGGAATACATGAATGCGGACGACGCGCCAGCGTTCATTCCTAGATCCAAAGCGGAGGCGATCGGCGAAGGAGCAAAAGGAGAAAGGCCTGACGGAGCCGTGGCGGTCGCCGTTACCGACTGCTACAGCGCCAATCGGTTCCGCTGGGATGAGGCCTACTCGAAACGCCCATTAATGCGAACACTCGGATACTGCGATACTCAGCGGCCTCCTGCAGTCACGGAGTTAAGTTGATCGAGGCTTGACACAGGACCAAAACACTTAAAGAAATACTCATAATTAGTTAGCGGTGTTCTGTCTCGCTCTCTGTACAGTAGTGAGAGCAAATAGCAGGAAACGGTTTCGGGGGCCTTGTGTGAAATTATAAGCACATTATTTTATATTTTATTGTTCGCTGCCACATCTGAGAAATTGAAAGTGTGCCGTTTTCTGCAGTTCCATTCCCTCCTCTCCTTCCTGAACAAGAGCACAGAACCCCCGACGTAAAACATAGGCGATTGCAATAAACAAAAAAAAGAAATTTACAACTCGTTCTGCTGTCGCCGTTCCATCGCGTCGCGGAAGTTACCCACTGCTTCTGCGAATCTCGCGGGCCACGTTGCGCTCTTGTAATTGCCACGAACTCCGCAACCAGCGGCCACCATATTCCAGCGCGCTTGAGCATTTCACCTGTTTCTGGCCGAGGCCATTTTGTTTCCAAAATATAACACGGAAAGCCTAGATGAGAAACACGCAGACTGGCGCGATACTTCTTGGCGCACGGAACACGCAAGTGTGCAGAAATAGCGGGGTTTAACATCTCCTCTCAGGAACGGGAGCAACAGCCAGGTGCCCGGCAGATAAACAAGCCGTACTCCAGTTGTGTCCTCTCGCTTCGCTTCTGCGTAATCGCGTGCCTTGTTTCGGCTTGTTAGAATTGTTCCTTTATGCAGCATTTCTCCGGGTTGCTTTATGAATAATTACTAAGGATGTTCAATAAGTTCTGCCTCCTGGGCAGTAAGCTTTTCAATGAACGATGGAATTGAAAAATGTCTGGTTCAAATGAAAGTACGCAATTAATGCTGTCTTTGCCAGGTGCACGTCAGTTTTCGATGATTCACACCAGTGGCAATGCACTTCACCGGTGAAGTGCATGCCGTCACCGAACAACGAGGGGGATTTTTTTGCCTCATTCGACTCACAGTCCAAGCATTGTGCCATCATCGGAGTTCTGGCTCCTTCAGATGTTTCCTTATCTCGAAAAATCGAGATAAGGAAACATCTGAAGGGTACCCTCTTCGCGTCCGAACGATAAGGTCGCCAATGCGTGTGCTTTCGGGGTCGTCAGCAGCCGCACTCACCCCCCCCCCCCCCCCCCCCTACTATGACATGCAGATATCAGTGCACCAGCGGCGGAGCTGAGGCTTCAAACATCGAAATGTCATGGGTTTGAGAAAAGAGGACATTCCAAAATATTAACTTGATTGCAACCACTTTTAATTCTGTCATTTATAGCCAAAGACGCTTAACTTGCTGGATACCCCTCCTACAATGGAGGAAGCGTTTTCTGGTGGGCTAGTTGGTGCTTCTCCTTCATGATTAAACTGAGCGAAAGAAACAAGGACAAAGACAAGACAAAGACAAGACTGTGTACCCTGTGACAGTGCACATTCAAAGTTGGTAAAAAGAGCGATCGTTCACCTTGCCTGCCGTTCCGCCCTAGAAAAGTCATGTCAGATTGAGAGATTGTATGCAGCTGGGTATCCGCGGCAACTGAGAGCCTGTGTTTGCGAAAGCTTGCTACAGAGGATGAAGAATATGAACCGCCAAGCGAACGAAGAAGGAAAACATGTGTGTGTCATGCCTTACGTGCACCGAGTGTCACACAATTTAAAGAAAGTTGCAGAAAGATACGGCGTCCAACTCGTGTTTGCGGCACCGTGTAAGCTCGATAAAGTGTGTGCCATCATGAACAGAGACGATAGACAGCAATGATGCTCCTTAAATCACAGCCTTGAGCACACAGAATGTGCCAAAGAAGTTATATATCAGGTTCCATTATCCTGTGGAAAGATGTACATCGGCCAAACTGGGCGATGTTTCAATGAGAGGGTGGCTGAACACGTTCGCAATCTGCCTAACAACTCAGGAGGCAATTTAGCGTTACATTGTAAGAAGTGCAAAAAAAGTGATTGCCACCCGTTTCTCGAAAGCACAAAGTTCCTCGCTACGGCTAGAACCAAAACAGAAAGGAAAATAATTGAGGCCTTCTTAATCGCAAAGAATGCGAACAATTGTGTGAGCACACCATCCATTTTTCTTTCGAATAAAGAAATCTTGTTTTTAGAAAGTAGCACTTTAAACTGTCCTTTTTAACCCTGCACCTTTACTCTTGTTACTTGTTGTTTCCATCCTTCATAGATTTTAGCCTAGTTTTAGCCTTTGTCATTCTCGCGTCGCCTTTACTTTTGCTTATTATTGTTTCCATATTTCACTCTCGGTTTCACTGTTTTAGCCTCGTTGTTAATCTTTTTTTTATCATTCACATGGTTTCGCTTTTATGCTTTTCTGCTTACTTTTTAGTGCTTGCACCTTCATCTTTAACTGTTGTTACTGTTGGTTCCATGTCTCATCCCCTTTGCTTAGTAAGTTTTCGCTCGTAATACATGGTTCGGCCGTTTCCATATTTCGTTCTCTTTGAATTTTTAGTTTCACCGCCAGGTTTTTTACCTTCCTCTCTCCTTTTTCTAGGCATCAAGGGTGTTTAGGCATGCACAAACTTGGGTTTTTTTTAGATTGGTTCTCCAGATTGGCTCTACTCAACTGTTAAACTTATCTGCTGTGTTGGATCCTAGCTGTATCGTGTGGTGGTTTGGTGCGTATAAAAGGAATGCTCGAAGTGTTTTTCGAATAAAAGTATGAAGTACTGCGCTCTGTGTGTGTACGTGTTTCTTGTGTTTGTCCCTGTTTCTTTCGCGCAATTTAATCATGATGGAGGAAGTGCATGGAAAATCTACCTTGGCGGCAAGTCAAGCACTATATGGGCCGAAAGTATTGGCCCGGGCCCGGCAGCCTCAACCGTTACGCGCCTGATCCCGGCCCGGCTTCTTCGCTATATGCCCGGACTCGGCGCGATATTGAAGAAACTCTGACCTGCACCGCCCGACCCGCCAAGTGTGCAGACCTGGCTCAGAACCGGTTCAGGTCCGGCTCAGGCCCGAAATAACACTAAATGCGTATCAGAAACGAAAATATTTTTGTTGCAACAAACTTCAGAGAAAAAAATTCACAAGGACATCTAATTACATTGGGTGTTGGCAATGTGATTTGATTAGGACCTGTTGATTGTTTTACATCGAATTTTGCTTCAGACTTCCATGGTTGTGTGTTTGCGGACATCGACACGTCTGTCTGCGCAGAAGTAGAAATCTCTTCGGGTCATCCAGCTGGTGGTAAATTGTTTTCCCTAAGGTGTCCAGAAGTGGCTACATGGATGCAAAGAAGATACATTAAAACGTGTCGTCGTCACTAGCAGTCCTGGGAATTATCTGATCGACGACGGATTTTTTTCCTCCGATGAGCCTTCTAATGAAATCACATTAAAGCGTGCTTCATTTTCAGAATAGTGGCGTGAAATTATCCAGTAGAGCTCCCGCCTCGCATTCGGGGAGTGTTGGGTTCGATCCGCTGTGTCGCCGGGTACCCACCGGTTTTCTTATGGGCAGAAGTTTTCACCCTACCTGGTGCTCAGCTTTTGAGGGGTGAAGAGCGGAAAATTTAGCATCAAAATAGCAAAGACAACTTGGCAGTTCCTGATGGCCCCAGGCTTTGTGTATGTGATTGATTAAAGCATACTGGTTTTTTATCTTGTGAGTGGACGCCGTACTGATGCTTCTAATGCCATGCATAATGGTTCTGGCGGAGATAAGGCGGCGGCAGGCAGAAATAGGCTGTCTATAATACTTTCACTGCTCCACAACCTGATATGTTTGCAAAGAGAGCAATTAGATGAGCTTCACGAAAACAGAACGGTATGTTATGCTGTCCACATTGTCTTGCGTTGTTTGCAATGTTTTAATTTTTTTTTAATATCCGACAAGTCTCACGGCATAACCATAAAATAAGAAGTCCGCACTCTGGAAACAGCTGAAAATTGGCGCTGTCTTGACCTGCCATTTGTTCACCTCTTGAGAGCATAAGAACTGGGCATTCATTAAAGGCACGCGTGCAATACACAAGCCCTCGCCCGGCCCCTCAGCTTGCAGGCCCGAAACCGGCAAAAAACTGCTGTGCACGGCCCGGCCTGGCCAGCGGGCCGGCCCCGGGCTTTCGAATAAGCCTGAGTCCGTGCAGTGCTCTAGGAGGCAATACACATGGCTGGTGAACGCATGCTCATAAAGCATATTTGTGAGACGCAGTCAGGGAGACATCAGCAGCCAAGGCTAGCCCAGTATCCATGTTTGTGTGTTGTTTGTTTGTGTTGGTGGTCACTCCTAGCGCTCCCTCCCGGTAACCTCTGGAGTCCCTTAGGGAAGCGTCCTTGGCCCGTTAATATTTCTTATCTATATAAACGATATTGTTATCACAGAACCAGTTCAAATTAGGCTGTTCGCGGATGACTGCGTTTTATTCACAGAAATTAAAACTCCGGAGGACCAAGTAGTGCTTACTCTATCCTCAACAGCATTAATGATTGGTGTTGCAGACACGATCTGAAACTAACTGCTGAAAAAAAGTTTTCATGAGAATTACTAACAAAAAACACAGTCTATCTTATCAGTACCGCCTATCATCACGGTGCCTATCAGAAGTAACACAATACAAGTATCTTGGTGTAACAATAACTAATACCTTAAGTTGAAATGCTCACATTTCTAACATGTGTGCATCATCCTTCCGTAAACTGTGTTTTCTTAGATATAAATTAAAACGAGCCCCTTCCGCAACTAAGCTTTTAGCTTATACATAAATCATTAGAGCGAAATTAGAACATGCCGGTACAGTGTGGGATCCTTTCACTAAAACTAATATCCATGCGTTAGAAATGATTCAACGGAAAGCAGTTCGTTTTATTTTTGCTAAATTCCGCACAACCGATTCCCCTACAACTTTAATGTCAATGGCATACAGACACTGGAAACTCGAAGAAAGCTTTTGCGACTAAAATTTTTTTTTGTTGAAAAATGACAATTTTTTAATGAGCCCGGACCCTTACTTAAAACCACTAGTGACGCGATTAACGAGACATCATCACGTCCAGTCCTTAACACCTTATCGTGCCAGAACAAACTTGTACAAATATTCTTATTTTCCCTGAACAATAACTGAGTGGAACCAGCTTTCTTTGAGTGGACTAATAAGCACTGAGAGCATTGGCAATTTTTTATAAAGACTTTTTATTGTTGCATGTCTAGTTCTGGCGAAAAAGAAAATTGCGTTCAGTTTACCTATCTTTTGTTCGAATCATGCATGTGTTGTTTTTGGTTTGCTTATCTTTTAATTTGTATGCTAAATGTTACCATGCCTTGTATTTCGTTGTATTGCCCCTCCTGTACAGGCCTACCAAGGCTGGCAGTATTGAATAAATGAAATGAATTCGTTCTTTCGGATTCTGGGAGCTGTGGTAGTTAAAATCTCATTCATTCAGAGAGTGACTTTCTAACTTAGTAATCCAGATTCGAAGGCTAATAGATTAGTTAATCTCCTTTATGGAGGAGGTTGACTGAAAGAGAGAAAACAGATCTTCGCTCAAAGAGGAATCACCATGGTAAACACTCTAAGCAGTGATTTGCTTTATGCCGACAAAGACGGAGTGCGTACGCATTTAGCGCGCGGAAAAAAAATTCAATTATTGTTGAGGAAACTCGCCGTACCAAGAGAAATAGAGAGACCCATTGCTAATAGGCGCTATTGCGTTCTTCCACCGAGCATGCTTCGACCTCATAGCAGCAGCTGTTGCAAGTAAGCGCAAGAACACCTCCGCTCCTATATTTAGCGGCCCGTTGCAGAAAGAAGAAATAATGAAATTACCTTTGTCCGCAAAGTTTCGAGACTGATTTACTTTCTTCTCTAGAAATGATTCCGCAAAACGAATGTTGGTGCGTATGTGTAGCGCCATGTTTTCGGGCTAACCTGAGCTATTTATGTTAATTGCTGTGGCAGCCGCTAGATGGCACTACATGTAGAAAATACGTTGTCATTAGTTGTCTGCGCATTCTACTGTGAGTGAATGTAGAGAGATGGACGTCCACTTCGAACAGCGTGTAGACATAAAATTCTGTGTGAAGCTTGGCAAGACACCCACACAGACGTATGAGCTCCTTCGTGACGCTTACGCCAACGAGACGTTATCGCGGGCGCGAGTTTTCGAGTGGCACAAGAGGTTCGTTTTGGGGAGAACGTCGGTGGAAAACGACACAAGGCAGGGGCGCCCTTCAACCTCACGGAATGAAAACAACGTGGCTAGGATCAGGGAAATCGTTCAGGAAGACCTCACCACTTCTGTCCGCATGCTATCAGATGCTCTTGACATTAGTAAGACAACATGCCGCCAATTCTGCGAGAGAACTTGGGGAAACGAAAGCTGAATGCCTGACTTGTGCCGCACGCCCTCACACAGGACCAGAATGACACGCAGGCATCAGTGAGCGCTGATTTGCTCTCCGAGGCAGAGAAGGATGCTGCATTCGTCGACAGCATCATTGGTGAAGACGAAACATGGTGTTTTCAATACGACCCTCAAACAAAGAGGCAGAGCGCCAAATGGCGGTCCACAAGCTCTCCGGCGTCGAGAAAGATGCGGCGACAGAAGACTAAAACAAAGACGGTGCTGATAGTTTTCCTCGATGCCAGAGGTGTCATATACCACGAGTTCGTCCCACAAGGGCAGACGGTGAATCAGGAGTTTTATATCCGCGTGCCCCAACACATGCGTGATGCACTGTGACGCCGTAAATGAAAAAAAAAAAACTAGATGGTTTCGTGCTGCAGGTCGTCATATGTGCGGTGGGAATTGGCAATATTTTTCTGTTAAAAAAGAAAAAAACATGGTGTTAAGTACGAGCGGAATGTGCAGTCATCTTTGCCTAGTGTAAACTCTCGTCTACTTACTTCTTGCTTCGCTGTTTGTTCCTGTCTTGCCATAACTGATTTAAATCTGCGGTCGAAAATGATTAACACTTCAGACATTATTTTTGAGCTGCGAAAATCCTCTTATAATCAATATCAACAGGACTACGCTTTTTTTCTCGTGAGACAGGATGCTAGTTCATGCCATGAATTTTTTTTTACTACTGCTCTATTTATCATTTTATACTATGATGATATATTTTTTTCTCTTGTCATACAATTTGTGCTCCTCCGCCACGAGCTCTTCCAGTCTGCGGTCAGCCAGACAATTCAACGCCTGCTGATACACGTTTCCTTTTTTTTCAACATTAATCTGTCTCTGTTATTGCTTGAGGAGCGTGTTTGCTAAAGATTCAGCGTTTTTCGCGAGTCTGCGTAGAAACGCCAGGCTAGCTGAGCGGCACTGTGCTTCTCTCCGTCTACCCTTCTGCGAACTGCTAGCCCACGATATATTCAGAGCAGCTTTCAGTTTGCTTCTGCATCTAAATGTCATGTTGTGAACGCACGTATTCATCTCCCATCCTGTCATGCTATCAATTCATCCCCTCCCCCTCCATCTTCCCCCTGAAGCAACTATCGCGACCTGCATGATGTTTGCAGTCGCGCAGAGCACAGCTTAGATGATGTCCTTCACGATTTCGTTTTTCAACTGGTTCCGTTATAGTTTTTCAGAGCCATTTTAAGCCGGCAGTCTTCTTGGCTGTCTATTGATCCAAGCGTGCTACCTCTCATGGCACAAGCGGAAGCAAAGTCTTACTGGCTGCAGTGGCAGTGAGTGATGGAATGATTGTAAATAAAGGAACAATTTGAAGCAGCACAGCAGAAGAAAAACTTCGCTTGTTCTAGCTAGTGAATTTCGCCTTAGTTCAAAGACTGATAATTAGTTTCATAATTCTCAACACACTAAGAACACGGTCACTTTATGGCACCAGCCAACACCGTTACTCACGGAAGGCTTTTTCGCAAACATAGCAGTTGACTGGCTGATTGAGTTATTGATTTATTCATGTTTATTTTTTATTTATTTTAAGGCGCCAAAGGCATACTGTGGGTGACAAGGCGCTGCGTATACTGCAGGGCCGCCGGATGGGATTTCGACCACCTAGACCCCTTTACCGCGCGCCGAAATCGCCGCACATGGGCTTTGTGAAAATGCATTCTTCAAACCCGGAAGAAGTGGCCAGCGGAATTTTTACTATGACCTGCTTCCTAGGGCTTGAAAACAAACAAGCACAAAATACACTAGGTAGTTCCAGCAGTTCGCGCGGCATGCGCTGCCACTGCTTCTCGGCTTGCAGAGCTATACGAATTTCTTTGGCAGCAAAATAACGGTTCGTTGGGGCCTTAGCACCGTATTCCTTAATTCAATTTCAATTCAATTCTTTATTTCCCATGTACGCATGGAGAGGGTCGAGGCACAAAAGCCAGTAAGATTTGGCTTGACGTGCCCCTCGGCCCCTACACACAGGGCAGCAGGCAACATGAAGAGCAACATATGCAATCAAGATAGGGGATGAAACAGCAATAATAACAAACAAAAGAACAGAAAGAAACTATCACAAACAAAGCGCATCTGAGGTTACTTCCAGAAGGCCATTTCATGAAAAGAATTTGAAAGAAGCAGTGAAATATGCATGCACGTATTCCTTATGATTTGCAGACCTCCGCAGAGTACTTCCGAAATTGTTGCGGCCAACCGGTGTTGCAGCACTATTCTGAAAATTTCGATTTCGATCGAAAATGGTCGAAGTCCTATTTCGAAGCCATATTCGCATGCAATAACGGCGTGCCCTGCCTTAAGCCCAACGGCATCGCGCGTTGCGTGCCGCGCGAGGAACGGGGAGCAGTGTACATGAACGCTCTGTACAGTGTACGCGTTCTCGAGAAGGGCAGCTATAGGTGGGCAACCCGTTTCTTTTCAGACGTGTATAAACAGTGTTCTTCCCTGTCCGCGCCGCATACATCGGCCGCTCGAACGAGAAACGATCTCACGCCGACAGTGCACTCGGTAATGGTTCTCGACGGCTGCGCGCAACGATGTTTCTGGGCTGCGCCTGCGTGTAGCCCTCGCCGTCTGTGCCTCGCTTAAAGTTTTTCCTTTGACTTTTATCGCGTTTATTTTAAAGCAAAGCTGGACTGACTAAGCTGTACACAGAGCCCGAAAAGGCTCGCGTGGGGCTGCCTTGTTTGTGAATCTGGGTTACGGCGTGCCTTCCTTTGTTGAATCTCTTTGGTATCAAGAGTCCGGCCACTTTTTCCGCGCTCGCGATCGCGGCGCGGGCCCAACAATACGCTCGGCTGCATTGTTCGACGCACTGAAGGCACGTTCAAGGTTGGCAGAGGGACGCATCGCGGAGGAGGATCGCAGTTAAGATGAGTAACGAATCACGCGGCCACGGGCGCCGAGTAGAGTCGGCCCCGCTTTCTTGTTACGGTCCTTCTTGTCTGGGTGAGTGCGCCGCCCTTCACTGGTTCAGTAAGCACGCCGTTGCTTGTGATGCTCGCATTCGCAGCCTAAATTGCTGGACGATTAAAAAAACATAATTAAAGAAGAAAATGCGATAGCCTTTAGGTTGCCTGCTGTGGTGCCACAATGAGTGTCTATAATATTCTTGCGATTTTCCCCCCAAACTCCAGTTGGAACCCATTCCATTGCCCTTATATGGCATGCAGGAGTCATCACCTTCTAGAATGTTCTAGTACCTTCTATTGTATTATCGTATAGGATTATACTAATCCGACCCTCTAATACACCTTAATCCATTTTCTGGGGTGGGCCTGATTCTAAAATTTTGGGGTCTTTAGGATTTTTTCTTTTTTTTTTTTGGGGGGGGGGTGGCCAACTTTCAAATTTTTAGGGTTTTCGCAATTTCAACATTGGCGGTGCCAATGGCTGGTACACTGGTGGTCTCGTGGCGGTGATGACGTCACGACCCTCTTAATCGCATTCATAGATCGCAGGAAGTCCTCATACCCCTACTGGCGCAGTCGTGCAGCAAGCAGTTAAGTGATGCGCCACTGCCCCGGCAGGTAACTGTTTCAAACACAAGCCACAGGTTGCTCTTCCTGAGCTCCTTAAGGTTCATGCGCAGCTCCACGGTGGACAGGTGGCAACTGCATTGAATTTGTCAACGGTGGACAGTTTGCTCACAATCCGGTGGGCATGTTGCCACCTTCCACAGTGGGTTACGTCACAAGGTCACGTGACTTCCCTCGACCAATCGTGAATTTCGTGACAGTGAAGCCAGTAATTTTTTGTGAGACGGCAACCTAAATGCTATTGCATTAACATTTGGGGGTCCTTCAGAATTGTTAATTTTGGCGGTGTTCTGTGATTGGTCGATTGGGCTCATGTGGACATCCTGATGACGGCATCATCTTAACGTGATCCCAATTAACCAATCAGGTAATTTCGTTACGGAGACCGGAAATTGCATGACGAGAGCCTAAACGCTTCCGCATTAAAAAAAACGGGGAAATACAATGAAGTGCGCCGACTTCGGGACGCATGAATAACGATTGACGGTGGCCAAAAGCGCTGACTTAGGAGTTTGAAAATTTTATGAACTCTTCATGTGCTCACTAAACCGTGGTTTTACCGGCTTGTAGTTAACCCGATAGCTTACGATATTGCATGGATGGTTGCGAAGTGTGACTTATTCGCTGTCTGCGGTGTTTCATTCTTGACGCTGTGATGCACGGTTTCCTGTTTCTAACATTTTTACCTCTCTTGCTCTATTCTGCGGGTCTCCTCGGCAGGTCTGCGCATTGGTACCATATCTTGCAATATTGTGATTGTAAGACCGCAGTGGTGGCTAAGTGGTTGAGCCTCCGCCTCGCATTGGGGAGGTGCTGGGTTCGACCCCCAGTGCCGCCGGGTACCCACCGGTGATACAATCGTCACAAGCTTTCCCCTTGTCTGGTGCTCGGCATCTTTTGGGTGAAATGCTTCGAAATGGGTCTTTAACCCCTCCTTGAGAAGATGAAAGCATCTTGTGACATCGTACTCTTTGGCCCCAGATGCCTTTGCGCCATAAAAATTCACAATTATAATTTTTATTGTGTTTGCCGTTACTTTATCGGACAATGAATTGTCTTCAACTAGTAATGTTCAACAGCAGCTGCTTCATGTATGGCGAATTCTCATCTTAGCCGAGACAAAATACGATGTGATTGCTACCTTTCCTGTGCAATGTAGTACGTCTCACAGATTACCCATATAAGATTATAAATCTGCCAAAATGAACTTTTTGAGCAGCGTAACGAAGAAAACGCCCATGTCAGGTCGTTCTACATGAGCACGCTAACTATCGTTAATTAGCGACTTCTGATTTTTCCGATGATCACGTACGCACGTACACTGCGGGCACCCAATGCAAAAGCTGCACATTATTTAGCACGAGCTAAATCTGTCGACATAATTAATAAAGGTAAAGCCAATTCCTGCATCCGGAATGCTTACGTGAGACACGTCCTGCATCGCCTGATGGCGCAACAGCGAAAGGAAGCTCCGGCCTTAACCGAACATTTTCCGTGGCTAAAAGCGTACGTGCGAAAACATTGTCGTCGGATCTTGAGGGGAAAAAAAAATAACCAAAACTGTTGCTTAAGTTCCTGCACTACCCGATTCTGTGCAAAGTGAAAACGCTGGAAAAGTCTATAAAAGGCATGCGTCGCGCCAGAACCAGGAGCGTACCGGTTATATATACTGCCTATCGGCTATGACTCATCGGAGACCTGCAAGTGTTACAAGAGTGCCGCGAATGCCGCGTAAATAAACCGGCGCCAATCTCAGTTGCGCACCGGGGGAAAAAAAAAAGTGCTACGACCATTGTGCCATCGCGTGTGCACGATGTATACATAGCACTGGGCGCTCTACAAAGCCGTGGCCAGGCAACCAAGGACTAGCTGGCCGGCTGGCTGGCTAATCGGGCGGCGCCATCTGCGAAGAACAGCCGTATAGCCTGCCTCCTTATCGGGTGCGCGCGTTGCCCGTGAATCTATACTGGACGTAGCCTGGGGCAGAATGCATTTGCAACTACGGGCGGAAACACGCGGGAGCTGTCTGGCGCCAAGCGGCCCAAATGCGTTCCGTAGGGGTTCAGCAGCGGCGTTTTCTTTTTCTTTTCCTGGTGATTAGCCCATATCCGAGCGCGCACAGCGGTCGGCGCGGTCGCCCGTATTTCGTGCTGTGGTGCCAGGATTACAGGCGTATCCTAGCGGATGTCGCGCGCTCCGACCGCAAGTGTCTCCGCGTCCCGGAGCGCGTCTGCTTGTGAGACTGGGCGACTTTTCCTGCTGGCGTGCTCCGGCGAGTTTGCCCGCTATTTTGGGTGGTCGCGCTTAACGTATATAGGGAAGCGACAGTCGGCAGCCACGGTCATTTTCAGCGCAGAATTCTGGAGACGACGCACACGAGACGGAATCGAGCCGGCGCTATGCTATCGCTTGTAAGTATGCTCTCGCTTACAATGCGACCGCATTGAGGGCCGTCTGGGCGCCGAGTCACGAACGTCAGGTGAAAGTGCACAAAATAGATCGTGGTAACTTTGGATAAAAGCAGAATTCACGTAATCAGAGTAGTAAAGCCTTAGGCCGATGAACTTGGTTCGTTCGGGCGGGCTGTTCATGTGACTCATTTTCTCGTTTTTATTTGTGACTACGGCGAATTCGTTTAGCTTTCCGTTTTATATTCGTGTTACACTCATGTTACATTCACGAAGCTGCTTACATAAAGCATTATCTTTATGAGGCTGCTCTCGTGTGGGTGCAATCGGCAAATTGTGTGGAGAAAGCCGTGTACAGCCTTCCGGATTTTTAATAATATCGCGCAACTCTCGATATACGAGCGTCATGTTAACGCCTTGTGAACGATCGCACTGGATAATAATACTTCGTGTGCTCGCGTGAACATTCGGCACAATTTCCCCGTTATGAGGCAGCTGAATGCCGCGCGATATTATTATAAATCCGGAAGGCTGTACTCACAACATCCAACGATAAAGTATGCGCTAATCTTTATGAATTGTGATGTCACTGAGAGCAATGTTAAGTGCGCAATCGTACGCTAGGCTGTGATGTCTAAGTGGCTGGCGCAAGATGCCTAATTAAGAGGAAAAGCATGGTAAATTCAGTGATTGTTGGTTGCATACAGATACTGCGCCATTTTTCTTTCCCCAAAAACCAATTATTATTATTATTATTGGTTGCATACAGAAACATTTATTTTGGCGACTTTTCGCCTCGTACAAATGAATAATAATAATAATAATCAATCAATCAATCAATCAATCTTTATTTTTCGGTGCCCAGGAACAACCCAAAGGTCTTGGTGCTGGTACACCATTCACACGCACAAAATGTAAATGTATTTCACTACAAAGGAAGACACTCAGGGGAAGTAATGCAGCAGTCAAGGCGATAGAAAAAAAAAGACATAAACTAGGCGTGACAGCAAGCATGAAGCAAAAAAGCGAAAACAGCGGTAAATGAAAACAGCTAGAACAGGCAACAGACATATAAATAACTAATGAAACAATAAACAAAGAGAATGAACGACCGATAACAGCCAAGTACAGCATATAGCAAAATACAAACAAGAATAAAGCCAATACTAATATGAACGAATATGAAACCTCTGAAATACAAACTAGAAATACAATCATACACAATAAGAAACGTAATTAGTGAACGCGTTACAGACAATCAGGCGTGAGTATACAGTATTAAAGAAATAATATTACTGACAACAAGTACACGTGATGAACAATTAAGGAGAGAAAAAACAATATAATGCCGGTGCAAACGCACAAGTGTAGTAAAGACAAAATGCATGAAAGGGGAAGTTATGTATTAGAAAAAGAGTGCTCAAAGTGGAACGTCACGGACATCCAATATAAAGGAAGGGAGAGAATTTTCGAATATATCTAGGTGAGGACAAAGAGAATTAAACAACTTTTGCATTCTGTCCAGAGGGGAGAGGGAGTGCAGGAGCGCAGAAACTTGGAATGGTCTGAATTCCCTTATGCTCTTTCGCGGTACACGCAAAAGGATACGCGCTAGGAGCTGAGGGCATAGAATGTGACCATGAAGAAGTTTATACAAGAAAATTATATCTGCCCTCACGCGACGGCAGCTAAGAGAAGGAAGCTGCAGTGAGTTACTCCGTCTGGGACGAGAGCTGGAAGTTTTGCAAGAAAACCGATGTTGAAATATGCGTAAAAACTTTAGCTGAACTCTGTCGATTTTTTCACAGTTCGACTGGCAAGTGCCGTTCCAAACAACAGACGCATATTCCAAAAGCGGCAAGCATATGGAGAGGTAGAGCTTTAAGAAAGGAAGTGGGGATCGAAACTCTCTCGAAAGCCTGCAGATGAAGCCGAGTGTACGCATAGCCCGTAGAGCAATGCGTTTTGTATGAGAGGAGAAGCTGAGGCTACGGTCGAAAAGTACGCCGAGGTCATTAATTTCATCAACCCTGGGCAGCGGCCTACCATTCACAGAATAAGAGTAGAGAAGACTGTGCGTTTTACGCGTAAATGAGACAACCTTGGTTTTAGATGAATTGAGAGTGAGCCCATTCTTCAAGCACCAATCAGAGAAGGCGGATATGTCAGATTGCAATGACAAGCAATCGTGAAGAGTATGTATTGCCTTGAACATTTTTATATCGTCCGCATAAAGGAGAAATGAGGAGTTTTTGACCACGGAGGAAACGTCATTGATAAAAACAGAGAACAGAAGCGGGCCTAATACCGAGCCCTGAGGAACTCCGCTGGTTGGAGTGTAAACAAATGAGGTCTGTCCATTTACACTGACAAAGCAGGACCGATCAAGAAGATAGTTGCGTAGGAGGGCTACAATTGAAACGTCGATCTCAAACAGCAGAAGCTTTTGAAGAAGTAATGAGTGAGTAACAACGTCGAAAGCTTTGCTCAAATCACAGTACACAGAGTCTACCTGACTCCTCTGAAGGACTTCAGCTGATGTATACGTCATAAAAGTCACAAGGTTAGTTGTAGTAGAACGACCTTTTATGAAACCATGCTGATTATGAATGATTACATTTTTGAGGTGGAAGGAAAGTACCTTGTGCAAAGCTAATTCAAAAAGCTTAGAGGTTGCACAAAGAAGAGAAATGGGGCGGTAGTTCGAAACATCAGATTTGTTTCCCGATTTGAAGACAGGGAAAACACGCGCCGTTTTCCACACGCGGGGAAAGGCCGAATTTTTCAAACAGTTATTAAATATCGTGGTTAAAACTGGGACGAAGGTACTATTGAAGGCTTTTATTATGGCGGCTGGAATGCCATCAGGTCCAGGGGACAAAGATGGTTTCAAACACTTAAGACTCTCACTCACTAACTTCTCGTCGAGAAGAACGGAATTAGGTGCGCCAGCTGGAAGGCATACAGAATCGCAACGTGGAGATTTGTACACGGAGGAAAAGTGTTGAGCAAAGCCGTCAGCGACATTCCGAATTTCATTCCCATAAGAGTCAACTAAGTGAATATGACTATCAGATTTATTCGAACGCTTGCGAACGTATCGCCAGAATTCTGTAGGACGATTAGAGGCACTATTCTCTAAATATTCAAGATAGGACTCATGATCCCGCTTGTACAGGCGTTTGCAAAGGGAACGCAAGCGGCGAAATTCATCCGCCCATGTATCCAGCCCAGGGCATTTCGCTTTATGGTGGGCCCGCTCCTTAAGTTTCAGCGCTGTTCTAAGTTCCTTGGAAAACCAGAACGGAAACTTGCTGCGAGCAGGAGTATGCAGAGGTATGTACTGGCGCATACCATTGAGAACTATTTCAGTGAAGCGGCTGACTTGTTCGTCAACATCGCTGATTTCGTTTAAAACGGACCAGTCGACAGAAGAGAAAAAACCGAAGAGACCAACATAGTCGCCAAGTGCGTAAGCGAAACGGGGGGAATGAATTCCCCGCACGATTTGAATTAGCAGAAGGTGGGACAGAAACCGAAGCCGTTATTAGAATTGGAGGATGAAATTTGTCACAGCGAGTAAGTGAGATGTCAGATGACGAGACTCGAACATTTTCAAAATTAGATAAACAAATGTCAAGAACATTACCACAACAGTTTTCAATTAAATTGTGTTGCTGCAAGGTGTTAAAAGCTGTGAAATCTAGAAGCCGGTTGCACTTACTAACTACATAATGATTGTTGTGTGAATATGTAAAGGTATTCCAGTTAATACCTGGAGTATTAAAATCCCCTAAAATGAGCAGTTTGTGCTTGCTATGAGAAGTGATAACATATTCAATAGAATGTAGTACATCATCGTAGGCAGGAGGAGGCAAATTAGGGGAAATATAGAAAGCTGCCAATAAGAGTTTTTGATGTCGAGTTAAAGTGAGCTCTAACCAGACAGATTCTTCGATGGTTTCCAGGTCGGAACGCCGAACGCACTGCACGGAACTGTCAATAGCAATGAGCACTCCCCCTCCCTTTTGTTTAGAAGCTGATTCAGGGCGGTCACTTCGAAAAACAGAATAGTTATTAGGAAAGAAGTCACCTGAGTTAACTTCGCTAGACAGCCAGGTCTCAGTAATTACAACAGTAGAGTAACAAGAGGCTAAAGCATTAGAAAAAAATACAGGTCCCTTAGTCCGAAGACCTCGGGCATTTTGATAATATATATCCAAGTTAGGGTTGACTGCGATCAACCGTCAGCTCGGAAGGATGCAACATACCATCCAGGAGCTTTCCACGAAAAGCCTTGAAGATGCAGCCCGTAGGCCACATCGAAGGGTCAACAAGCTGATCATAAAATTCCGCGCTGACTGTGAGGTAGAAGGACGAGTAGGAGTCATATTTCGTTTTCAACTGCCGGCAGGTTAGGGGGGTGACGTTCACACACTTCAGATGGTTCGTCAGATCAGCCGACGTTGTCTCAGGGCACAGCTTGGATACAAAAATAGCCTTCGGGCGCTTCTGAGGTCTGGCAACGTTCAGACTGGATGAGCTCGACGAGCCAGTGATGGCTGGGCTTCGGTGCTTCTTCTGCGCCTCAGGCGAATTAACTACAAGTGGGGGGACAGATACAGATGTCGGGCAGGTGGCCAAATCAACAGGTGCCATCCCACAGTGAAGGGCAGCAGAGTAGCTCTTGGATGGCTGGAACATACGGGAAGGACTGCTCGCGGACAGGGGCTCGACGAAAGGCGGATCACGCTGCGATGAAGCAGGGCGCCTCACAAGCTCCTCGCGTAGGCTGCGAACATCATCCCGCAGAGAGGCAACGACCTCGGCCTGGAGAGCGAGCGCCCGCGAGTTGTCACCACGTAGGCGCTCATTCTCCTCCCGCAGCTGGGCGACCTCGTCGCTCAGATACGAGATTCCCTCAAGTGCGTCGAGGAGGAGAGCCCGAAGCGAGGCAAGCGCACCGTCAGGTTCGCCCGTCGGGGAGGAAGCGAGGGAACCGGTCGGGTCGGTCGGGTGATGGGGCTGGTGGGCCGTGGAAGAAAGGAATGCAGCCGCTGACTCGCCACCGTCGCTAGGCTTAGCACCGCCGCAAGACGACAAACACAGATTGCACATGAATGGTCGCGAGCCGGACTTCAAAAGCTGCAGCTCGTCGTCACTCCAAGTGACACACTTCGCGTGTACACGTTTGTTGCAGTCGGCACAACGAAAAAACTGCTGCTTACCAAAAAACGGACGGGAGCACAGCACACATGCGTCCTTACTGGGCGCCATGTTGGGGAATATAATAATAATAATAATAATAATAATAATAATAATAATAATAATAATAATAATAATAATAATAATAATAATAATAATAATAATAATAATAATAATAACTGGATTTTGGGGAAAGGAAATGGCGCAGTATCTGTCTCATATATCGGCGGACACCTGAACCGCGCAGTAAAGGAAGGGATAAAGGAGGGAGTTAAAGAAAGGAAGAGGTGCCGTAGTGGAAGGCTCCGTAATAATTGCGACCACCTGGGGATCTTTAACGTAATAATAATAATAATTGGTTTTTGGGGAAAGGAAATGGCGCAGTATCTGTCTCATATATCTTTGGACACCTGAACCGCGCCGTAAGGGAAGGGATAAAGGAGGGAGTGAAAGAAAGGAAGAATAGGTGCCGTAGTGGAGGGCTCCGGAATAATTTCGACCACCTGGGAATCTTTAACGTGCACTGACATCGCACAGCACACGGGCGCCTTAGCGTTTTTCCTCCATAAAAACGCAGCCGCCGCGGTCGGGTTCGAACCCGGGAACTCCGGATCAGTAGTCGAGCGCCCTAACCACTGAGCCACCGCGGCGGGTCAATGGTCGAAATGCGAAAGCTTCGTTTGCTCGGCAGGTCGTCTACGCAGCGTCTCATTCCGACGCTTTCGAGGATTCAAAGCGGTCTCTTCCGCAGTTGAAGAGTCACTACGGGAGGTGTCACTTCTTCTAGCCGCATCTGCGTTACGACGCTTCTCGAGTCTTGCGGCGCGTTCTTCTGGCGTCTCTTGAGCACGTTGTCTCTTGCTCGCTTCGTTCTGTCGCTGTTGCGTCTCTTTCGCGCTCCCCATAACGACTACAATATGCACGCCGTTTAGCTAAACGTTGTTCCCGCTCTTCATCCGTTTCTTCCGCACGCCGCCGCTTCTTAGCTGCAGCACATCGTTGCAGCTTCACCTTATACACATCATCCGACATACCGTGGAGGATTCGCTGTGACGACTGCGACCAGCCGAGTTGTGGGGCCGCTTTTCCACAGCTGGAATGACGTCACGTAGAGCGAGCGCCTCCCTCCGGCAGCGGCGCGTGGAGGATTCGCTGGGACGATCGCGACGAGCCGAGTTGGTGGGGGGGGGGGGGGGGGGGGCGCTTTTTCACAGCTGGCATGACGCCACGTACAGCGAGCGCCCCTCGCGGCAGCGGCGCGCAGCTGCAGCAAGGAGGATTCGATGGGACGATCGCGACGAGCCGAGTTGAAGCCCCGCTTTTCCACAGCTGGTATGACGCCACAAATAGGTCATGCTAAAGGTCAATGGTGTATTCTACGGGACGACGGCCAAAAGCGGAAACCAAGAGCAGTATTACTTTCGCAATAAAATGCAAAACCGAGTGCGCCACCGGAGCGCTCGATGCAGATGTGTGGACGACTGTACATGAAATAAGCCTACTGTCAGTGGAATTACACACACGCGCACACGCACACACACACGGGCGCGCACAAAGAATGCGAAACAATGCTCCGTATTAGAATGTGACTGATAATAAGTAAACAATAAGTATTGCCGCATGCGAGAAGATGCCAGAGATGACGACTGGATCCACGAGCGCAAGGCTGGAAGAGGAAGAATCTGAAACGCGGAGGGACTCTCTGGTTGACCAGTAAACCGTTTTTATCTTCAGCTCTCCTCGGGGTTCCTCTGAGTCGTGACACTGGTGGAGGTGATGTAGACAGGATAATCGGTACACACTGTTACACAACTGTGCCGTCATGTCTCTCTATATATTTTTTCATTTTGTGCTGCATTTCATCGACTGCAAGCGGTTTAACTGCGGACGTTTTGTTATTTTTGGCAAAAGGTTGTTCTTTACATGGTATGACAGTAATAAAAGCTTTAGGCAGTGTTAGCCTATTCAGCCGTGAAATGCGCTCTCGTCAGCTTGTTAGCGGGAAATGGGGGATAGTGGAATGGTCTATGGTTCTTAGCTACATTTTGAGGTCGTAAAAACTAGCGGCATAACAAATCGGCCGTATAAGCGGGCCTGTTGGCGGCGCTGGGTGTTTCCAGTTCAGAGCGATTGCGACGCAACACGTGATGTCTGCCAGGGTGTGTGGCACACGCAAGAAAAATCTGAGGTAGGTACGGCGTGCCCATTTCTCAATGAGGAGACGTTTGTTAAAGTCGGCATGGTCACGCATGCCACTCTTGGCGTCATTGCGCACCGTTGAGCCATTATAAGAGGAGCGCATCAGATTCATTTTCAGCGGCCATCGCACGAATCGCGTTACGGCCAACGCCAAACGCCGGAATTGTTTAGTGGTGCTGCCACCTACTTTCTCCCTGCGGTGCGTGTTCCTTTTTTAACTTCTGTCGTTGGGGGCTGCGTGACGTGTTCAAGCTGTAAGATACGTTGCGGAGCGCGTGAAGGCTGGCAGAGATGAGTGCAGAGAACTGCAAATCTAGGCAAATCTCCGGTGTCAAAAAGAAGTACGAACTAGAGGCGAAACTGACACGTAGCTTCCCCACAGGCAATGACATTCCATCAGCGACGTACTACACAGCTTCTATTTCTCGGGTTTTCAAACTTCATGGCATCGGCTGTCCGATCGGCGAGTGCGACCGCTTTACACGGCTTAGCGAAAATGCACATCATAAAGAAGGTGTTTCGAGACTCTGTCGTCGTCTTTTTTTTTTTGGTGTCCGACTCCTAAGTGTGTGAAACATAAATAGATTTCAGATAATCTCTCGTGCCCGCATTTTTTTTGGTGGTTCTGTATAATGTATAAACACAAAAGTGAACTTGGGCGATTTCATCCCAATTATTCTATATGTAATGGACAAGCGCGTTGTGGTGCGAGCAATCAGCGGGGGAGGCACGGCACTATTATTTGTTTCCTTTTCTAGCCCTTTTTAACGTTTGTGTGGGGTGGATGGTGTGTGCAGGGGAAATTTATTTTTATTTTTTTCGCCTTCTCTAAATTACATGTACTTCTCTAAATTACGTGTAAGCTAAGCCCGTTGTGCCATAGGCGGTGCGGGCAGGGCACCATATTTCATATTAATTTTTATTACCACCTTAAGGAATATGGGCGTACTTTGACCATATTTAATTGTTATTAACCGACATAAGGAGAAATGACCATATTTATTTCCGCAGCGTGAATCTGATGTCGCAATTCAGCCTTAAAATTTTTATGAGACGGCCCCAGTGTGCGCTATCTATACATTAATTACCTCGAATACTTTAAGGTCTCAACTGGACATTTGCATATCATAGCTAAATAGGAAATCTTCATGTCGTGTTCCACAGAAATGTTAGCTGTAGTAGGATAGCAGTACTAGTAAACTGATAGTGACCCATAGGGATAAAGACATACAACAGCCTAATTGATAATAATAATAATAATAATAATAATAATAATAATAATAATAATAATAATAATAATAATAATAATAATAATAATAATAATAATAATAATAATAATAATAATAATAATAATAAATCAATCAATCAATCAATCAATCAATCTTTATTTTTCGGTGCCCAGGAACAACCCAAAGGTCTTGGTGCTGGTACACCATTCACACGCACAAAATGTAAATTTGTCTTCCACAAAGGAAGAGACTCACGGGAGGTAATGCAGCAGTCAAGGCGATAGAAAAAAAGACATATAAACTAGGCGTGACAGCAAGCATGAAGCAAAAAAGTGAAAACAAGAAAACAGCGAGAACATAATAATAATAATAATAATAATAATAATAATAATAATAATAATAATAATAATAATAATAATAATAATAATAATAATAATAATAATAATAATCAAACAATCAATCAATCAATCAATCAATCTTTATTTTTCGGTGCCCAGGAACAACCCAAAGGTCTTGGTGCTGGTACACCATTCACACGCACAAAATGTAAATTTGTCTTCCACAAAGGAAGAGACTCACGGGAGGTAATGCAGCAGTCAAGGCGATAGAAAAAAAGACATATAAACTAGGCGTGACAGCAAGGATGAAGCAAAAAAGTGAAAACAAGAAAACAGCGAGAGCAGCGGTAAATGAAAACAGCTAGAACAGGCAACAGACATATAAATAACTATTGAAACAATAAACAAAGAGAATGAACACAAGAAAGACCGATAACAGCCAAGTACAACATATAGCAAAATACAAACAAGAATTAAGCCAATACTAATATGAACGAATAAGAAACCTCTGAAATACAAGCTAGAAATACAATCATACACAATAAGAAATGTAATTAGTGAACGCGTTACAGACAATCAGGCGTGAGTACACAGTATTAAAGAAATAATATTAATGAAAACAAGTACACGTGATGAACAATTAAGGAGAAAAAAAACAATATAATACCGGTGCAAATGCACAAGTGTAGTAACGACAAAATGCATGAAAGGGGGAGTTATACATGAGAAAAAGAGTGCTCAAAGTGGAACGTCACTGACATCCAATATAAAGGAAGGGAGAGAATTTTCGAATATTTCAAGGTGGGGACAAAGAGAATTAAACAGCTTTTGCATTCTGTCCAGAGGGGAGAGGGAGTGCAGGAGCACAGAAACTTGGAATGGCCTGAATTCCCTTATGCTCTTTCGCGGTACACGCAAAAGGATACGCGCTAGGAGTTGAGGGCATAGAATGTGACCATGAAGAAGTTTATACAAGAAAATTATATCTGCCCTCACGCGACGGCAGCTGAGAGAAGGAAGCTGCAGTGAGTTACTCCGTCTGGGACGAGAGCTGGAAGTTTTGGAAGAAAACCGATGTTGAAATATGCGTAAAAACTTTAGCTGAACTCTGTCGATTTTTTCACAGTTCGACTGGCAAGTGCCGTTCCAAACAACAGACGCATATTCCAAAAGCGGCAAGCATATGGAGAGGTAGAGCTTTAAGAAAGGAAGTGGGGCTCGAAACTCTCTCGAAAGCCTGCAGATGAAGCCGAGTGTACGCATAGCCCGTAGAGCAATGCGTTTTGTATGAGAGGAGAAGCTGAAATCAATCAATCAATCTTTATTTTTCGGTGCCCAGGAACAACCCATAGGTCTTGGTGCTGGTACACCATTCACACGCACAAAATGTAAATTTATTTCACTACAAAGGAAGACACTCAGGGGAGGTAATGCAGCAGTCAAGGCGATAGAAAAAAAAGAAACATAAACTAGGCGTGACAGCAAGCATGAAGCAAAAAAGCGAAAACAAGAAAACAGCGAGAACAGCGGTAAATGAAAACAGCTAGAACAGGCAACAGACATATAAATAACTAATGAAACAATAAACAAAGAGAATGAACGACCAATAACAGTCAAGTACAGCATATAGCAAAATACAAACAAGAATAAAGCCAATACTAATAAGAACGAATAAGAAACCTCTGAAATACAAGCTAAAATACAATCATACACAATAAGAAACGTAATTAGTGAACGCGTTACAGACAATCAGGCGTGAGTATACAGTATTAAAGAAATATTATTGATGAAAACAAGTACACGTGATGAGCAATTAAGGAGAGAAAAAAACAATATAATACCGGTGCAAACGCACAAGTGTAGTAAAGACAAAATGCATGAAAGGGGAAGTTATGTATGAGAAAAAGAGTGCTCAAAGTGGAACGTCACGGACATCCAATATAAAGGAAGGGAGAGAATTTTCGAATATATCTAGGTGAGGACAAAGAGAATTAAACAACTTTTGCGTTCTGTCCAGAGGGGAGAGGGAGAGCAGGAGCGCAGAAACTTGGAATGGTCTGAATTCCCTTATGCTCTTTCGCGGTACACGCAAAAGGATACGCGCTAGGAGCTGAGGGCATAGAATGTGACCATGAAGAAGTTTATACAAGAAAATTATATCTGCCCTCACGCGACGGCAGCTAAAGAAGGAAGCTGCAGTGAGCTACTCCGTCTGGGACGAGAGCTGGAAGTTTTGCAAGAAAACCGATGTTGAAATATGCGTAAAAACTTTAGCTGAACTTTGTCGATTTTTTCACAGTTCGACTGGCAAGTGATAATAATAATAATAATAATAATAATAATAATAATAATAATAATAATAATAATAATAATAATAATAATAATAATAATAATAATAATAATAATAGGTTTTGGGGGAAAGGAAATGGCGCAGTATCTGTCTCATATATCGTTCGACACCTGAACCGCGCCGCAAGGGAAAGGATAAAGGAGGGAGTGAAAGAAGAAAGGAAGTGGTGCCGTAGTGGAGGGATCCGGAATAATTTCGATCACCTGGGGATATTTGCGTTGCACTGACATCGCAGTCAGTCAGCCTGATGTTGCCAGGAAGAAAGGAAAGGAAAGTACACAGGCCTGCTCACTGGCTCAAGCCGAGCCACAATCGCTACCACGTGCAGATAGTAGGAGAGTTAAAAGATGGGATAGAAAGACAGGATAGTAAAGACGCGCTAAAGACAAGGCCAATCCCGGAGGTAATGCAGTACCGGGCCAACCGGTGGCGGGAGTGAAGCATCCTTCAAACTCTCCGCCACATTTCCAAACATAAGTCCAACTTGGACCCATAACAGATACTCCACGGGTCCGGACAATCGCACAACACACGGGCGCCTTAGCGTTTTGCCTCCATAGAAACGGAGCCGCCGTGTTTTTGTGGAGGCAAAACGCTAAGGCGCCCGTGTGCTGCGCGATGTCAGTGCACGTTAAATATCCCCAGGTGGTCGAAATTATTCCGGAGCCCTCCACTACGGCACCTCTTCCTTTCTTCTTTAACTCCATCCTTTATCCCTTCCCTTACTGCGCGGTTCAGGTGTCCGCCGATATATGAGACAGATACTGCGCCATTTCCTTTCCCCAAAAACCAATTATTATTATAAAAGGAAATGGCGCAGTACAAATTAGTACAAAGTACACCTCACGACTCCTCCTTTGTAGGAAAGGCAAATAGATTTGAACTTGAACATGGATCGTGTTCAACTCCTTATGCCTTTAAGCACTATACAGGACTCGCCAAGGAGCGGCGACTGTCAAAAATGCAAGACCGAGTGCGCCGCCGGAGCGCTCAATGCAGATGCGTTGACGACTGTACATGAAATAAGCCTACTGTCAGTGGAATTACAGACACGCACACACACACACGCACACGCACGCACACACACGCACACGGGCGCACACAAAAAATGCGAAACAATGATGCGTATCAGAATGTGACTGATAATAAGTAAACAATAAGTATTGCCACATGAGAAAAGACGCCAGAGATGACGACTGGATCCACGAGCGCAAGGCTGGAAGAGGAAGAAGCTGAAACGCGGAGGGACTCTTTCTGGTTGACCAGTAAACCGTTTTTATCTTCAGCTCTCCTCGGGGTTCCTCTGAGTCGTGACACTGGTGGAGGTGATGTAGACAGGATAATCGGTACACACTGTTACACAACTGTGCCGCCGTGTCTCTCTATATATTTTTACAGTTTGTGCTGCATTTCATCGACTGCAAGTGGTTTAACTGCGGACGTTTTGTTATTTTTGGCAAAAGCTTGTTCTTTTCATGGTATGACAGTAATAAAAGCTTTAGGCAGAGTTAGCCTATTCAGCCGTGAAATGCGATCTTGTCAGCTTGTTAGCGGGAAATGGGGGATTGTGGAATGGCCTATGGTTCTTAGCTACATTTTGAGGTCGTAAAAACTAGCGGTATAACAAATCGGCCGTATAAGCGGGGCTGTTGGCGGAGCTGGATGTTTCCAGTTCAGAGCGATGGCGACGCAACACGTGATGTCTGCCAGGGCGTGTGGCACACGCACGAAACATCTGAGGTAGGTACGGCGCGCCCCTTTCTCAATGAGGAGACGTTTGTTAAAGTCGGCACAGTCACGGATGCCACTCTAGGTGTCATTGCGCACCGTTGAGCCATTATACGAGGAGCGCATCAGATTCATTTTCAGTGGCCATCGCACGAATCGCGTTACGGCCAACGCCAAACGCCGGATATGTTTAGTGGTGCTGCCACGTACTTTCTCCCTGCGGTACTTGTTCCTTTTTTAACTTTTGTCGTTGGGGGCTGCGTGACGTGTTCAAGCTGTAAGATACGTTGCGGAGCGCGTGAAGGCTGGCAGAGATGAGTGCAGAGAACTGCAAATCTAGGCAAATCTCCGGTGTCAAAAAGAAGTACGAACTAGAGGCGAAACTGACACGTAGCTTCCCCCAGGCAATTACATTCCTTCAGCGACGTACCCTGTATGCACTACACAGCTTCTCTTTCTCCGGTTTTCAAAGTTCATGGCATCGGCTGTCCAATCGGCGAGTGTAACCGCTTTACACGGCTTCGCGAAAATGCACATCATAAAGAAGGTGTTTCGAGACTCTGTCGTCGTCTTCTTTTCTGGTGTCCGACTCCTAAGTGTGTGAAACATAAATAGATTTCAGATAATTTCTCGTGCCCGCATTTTTTTTTGATGGTTCTGTATACTGTATAAATGCAAAAGTGATCTTGGGCGATTTCATCCCAATTATTCTATATGTAATGGACAAGCGCGTTGTGTTGCGAGCAATCAGCGGGGGAGGCAGGGCACTATTATTTGTTTCCTTTTCTAGCCCTTTTTAACGTTTGTGTGGGGTGGATGGTGTGAGCAGGGGAAATATATTTTTATTTTTTTCGCCCTCCCTAAATTATATGTATGAAGCTAAGCCCGTTGTGCCATAGGCGGCGCGGGCAGGGCACCATATTTCCTATTAATTTTTATTACCACCTTAAGGAATATGGGCGTACTTTGACCATATTTAATTGTTATTAACCGACATAATGAGAAATGACCGTATTTATTTCCGCAGCGTGAATCTGATGTCGCAATTCAGCCTTAAAATTTTTATGAGACGGCCCCAGTGTGCGCTATCTATACATTAATTACCTCGAATACTTTAAGGTCTCAACTGGACATTTGCATATCATAGCTAAATAGGAAATCTTCATGTCGTGTTCCGCAGAAATGTTAGCTGTAGTAGGATAGCAGTACTAGTAAACTGATAGTGACCCATAGGGATAAAGACATACAACAGCCTAATTGATAATAATAATAATAATAATAATAATAATAATAATAATAATAATAATAATAATAATAATAATAATAATAATAATAATAATAATAATAATAATAATAATAATAATAATATTAATAATAATAATCTATCAATCAATCTTTATTTTTCGGTGCCCAGGAACAACCCAAAGGTCTTGGTGCTGGTACACCATTCACACGCACAAAATGTAAATTTGTCTTCCACAAAGGAAGAGACTCACGGGAGGTAATGCAGCAGTCAAGGCGATAGAAAAAAAGACATATAAACTAGGCGTGACAGCAAGGATGAAGCAAAAAAGTGAAAACAAGAAAATAGCGAGAGCAGCGGTAAATGAAAACAGCTAGAACAGGCAACAGACATATAAATAACTATTGAAACAATAAACAAAGAGAATGAACACAAGAAAGACCGATAACAGCCAAGTACAACATATAGCAAAATACAAACAAGAATAAAGCCAATACTAATATGAACGAATAAGAAACCTTTGAAATACAAGCTAGAAATACAATCATACACAATAAGAAATGCAATTAGTGAACGCGTTACAGACAATCAGGCGTGAGTACACAGTATTAAAGAAATAATAATAATGAAAACAAGTACACGTGATGAACAATTAAGGAGAAAAAAAACAATATAATACCGGTGCAAATGCACAAGTGTAGTAATGACAAAATGCATGAAAGGGGGAGTTATACATGAGAAAAAGAGTGCTCAAAGTGGAACGTCACTGACATCCAATATAAAGGAAGGGAGAGAATTTTCGAATATTTCAAGGTGGGGACAAAGAGAATTAAACAGCTTTTGCATTCTGTCCAGAGGGGAGAGGGAGTGCAGGAGCACAGAAACTTGGAATGGCCTGAATTCCCTTATGCTCTTTCGCGGTACACGCAAAAGGATACGCGCTAGGAGTTGAGGGCATAGAATGTGACCATGAAGAAGTTTATACAAGAAAATTATATCTGCCCTCACGCGACGGCAGCTGAGAGAAGGAAGCTGCAGTGAGTTACTCCGTCTGGGACGAGAGCTGGAAGTTTTGGAAGAAAACCGATGTTGAAATATGCGTAAAAACTTTAGCTGAACTCTGTCGATTTTTTCACAGTTCGACTGGCAAGTGCCGTTCCAAACAACAGACGCATATTCCAAAAGCGGCAAGCATATAGAGAGGTAGAGCTTTAAGAAAGGAAGTGGGGCTCAAAACTCTCTCGAAAGCCTGCAGATGAAGCCGGGTGTACGCATAGCCCGTAGAGCAATGCGTTTTGTATGAGAGGAGAAGCTGAAATCAATCAATCAATCTTTATTTTTCGGTGCCCAGGAACAACCCATAGGTCTTGGTGCTGGTACACCATTCACACGCACAAAATGTAAATTTATTTCACTACAAAGGAAGACACTCAGGGGATGTAATGCAGCAGTCAAGGCGATAGAAAAAAAAGAAACATAAACTAGGCGTGACAGCAAGCATGAAGCAAAAAAGCGAAAACAAGAAAACGGCGAGAACAGCGGTAAATGAAAACAGCTAGAACAGGCAACAGACATATAAATAACTAATGAAACAATAAACAAAGAGAATGAACGACCAATAACAGTCAAGTACAGCATATAGCAAAATACAAACAAGAATAAAGCCAATACTAATAAGAACGAATAAGAAACCTCTGAAATACAAGCTAAAATACAATCATACACAATAAGAAACGTAATTAGTGAACGCGTTACAGACAATCAGGCGTGAGTATACAGTATTAAAGAAATAATATTGATGAATACAAGTACACGTGATGAACAATTAAGGAGAGAAAAAAACAATATAATACCGGTGCAAACGCACAAGTGTAGTAAAGACAAAATGCATGAAAGGGGAAGTTATGTATGAGAAAAAGAGTGCTCAAAGTGGAACGTCACGGACATCCAATATAAAGGAAGGGAGAGAATTTTCGAATATATCTAGGTGAGGACAAAGAGAATTAAACAACTTTTGCATTCCGTCCAGAGGGGAGAGGGAGTGCAGGAGCGCAGAAACTTGGAATGGTCTGAATTCCCTTATGCTCTTTCGCGGTACACGCAAAAGGATACGCGCTAGGAGCTGAGGGCATAGAATGTGACCATGAAGAAGTTTATACAAGAAAATTATATCTGCCCTCACGCGACGGCAGCTAAAGAAGGAAGCTGCAGTGAGCTACTCCGTCTGGGACGAGAGCTGGAAGTTTTGCAAGAAAACCGATGTTGAAATATGCGTAAAAACTTTAGCTGAACTTTGTCGATTTTTTCACAGTTCGACTGGCAAGTGATAATAATAATAATAATAATAATAATAATAATAATAATAATAATAATAATAATAATAATAATAATAATAATAATAATAATAATAATAATAATAATAATAATAATAATAATAGGTTTTGGGGGAAAGGAAATGGCGCAGTATCTGTCTCATATATCGTTCGACACCTGAACCGCGCCGCAAGGGAAAGGATAAAGGAGGGAGTGAAAGAAGAAAGGAAGAGGTGCCGTAGTGGAGGGATCCGGAATAATTTCGATCACCTGGGGATATTTGCGTTGCACTGACATCGCAGTCAGTCAGCCTGATGTTGCCAGGAAGAAAGGAAAGGAAAGTACACAGGCCTGCTCACTGGCTCAAGCCGAGCCACAATCGCTACCACGTGCAGATAGTAGGAGAGTTAAAAGATGGGATAGAAAGACAGGATAGTAAAGACGCGCTAATGACAAGGCCAATCCCGGAGGTAATGCAGTACCGGGCCAACCGGTGGCGGGAGTGAAGCATCCTTCAATCTCTCCGCCACATTTCCTAACATAAGTCCAACTTGGACCCATAACAGATACTCCACGGGTCCGGACAATCGCACAACACACGGGCGCCTTAGCGTTTTGCCTCCATAAAAACGGAGCCGCCGCGTTTTTGTGGAGGCAAAAGGCTAAGGCGCCCGTGTGCTGCGCGAAGTCAGTGCACGTTAAATATCCCCAGGTGGTCGAAATTATTCCGGAGCCCTGCACTACGGCACCTCTTCCTTTCTTCTTTAACTCCATCCTTTATCCCTTCCCTTACTGCGCGGTTCAGGCATCCGCCGATATATGAGACAGATACTGCGTTATTTCCTTTCCCCCAAAACCAATTATTATTATAAAAGGAAATGGCGCAGTACAAATTAGTACAAAGTACACCTCACGAGTCCTCCTTTGTAGGAAAGGCAAATAGATTTGAACTTGAACATGGATCCTGTTCAACTCCTTATGCCTTTAAGCACTATACAGGACTCGCCAAGGAGCGGCGACTGTCAAAAATGCAAGACCGAGTGCGCCACCGGAGCGCTCGATGCAGATGTGTGGACGACTGTACAAGAAATAAGCCTACTGTCAGTGGAATCACACACACGCGCACACGCACACACACACGGGCGCGCACAAAAAATGCGAAACAATGCTCCGAATTAGAATGTGACTGATTATAAGTAAACAATAAGTATTGCCGCATGCGAGAAGACACCAGAGATGACGACTGGATCTACGAGTGCAAGGCTGGAAGAGGAAGAAGCTGAAACGCGGAGGGACTCTTTCTGGTTGACCAGTAAACCGTTTTTATCTACAGCTCTCCTCGGGGTTCCTCTGAGTCGTGATACTGATGGAGGTGATGTAGACAGGATAATCGGTACACACTGTTACACAACTGTGCCGTCGTGTCCTTATATATATATATATATATATATATATATATATATATATATATATATATATATATATATATATATATATATATATATATATATATATATATATATATATATATATTCAGTTTGTGCTGGATTTCTTCGACTGCAAGCGGTTTAACTGCGGACGTTTTGTTATTTTTGGCAAAAGGTTGTTCTCTACATGGTATGGCAGTAATAAAAGCTTTAGGCAGTGTTAGCCTATTCAGCCGTGAAATGCGCTCTCGTCAGCTTATTAGCGGGAAATGGGGGATAGTGGAATTGTCTATGGTTCTTAGATACATTTTGAGGTCGTAAAAACTAGCGGCATAACAAATCGGTCGTATAAGCGGGGCTGTTGGCGGCGCTGGGTGTTTCCAGATCAGAGCGATTGAGACGCAACACGTGATGTCTGCCAGGGTGTGTGGCACACGCACGAAACATCTGAGGTAGGTACGGCGCGCCCCTTTCTCAATGAGGAGACGTTTGTTAAAGTCGTCACAGTCACGGATGCCACTCTAGGCGTCATTGCGCACCGTTGAGCCATTATATGAGGAGCGCATCAGATTCATTTTCAGCGGCCATCGCACGAATCGCGTTACGGCCAACGCCAAACGCCGGATATGTTTAGTGGTGCTGCAACCTACTTTCTCCCTGCGGTGCGTGTTCCTTTTTTAACTTTTGTCGTTGGGGGCTGCGTGACGTGTTCAAGCTGTAAGATACGTTGCGGAGCGCGTGAAGGCTGGCAGAGATGAGTGCAGAGAACTGCAAATCTAGGCAAATCTCCGGTGTCAAAAAGAAGTACGAACTAGAGGGGAAACTGACACGTAGCTTCCCCTCAGGCAATTACATTCCTTCAGCGACGTACCCTGTATGCACTACACAGCTTCTATTTCTCGGGTTTTCAAAGTTCATGGCATCGGCTGTCCAATCGGCGAGTGTGACCGCTTTACACGGCTTCGCGAAAATGCACATCATAAAGAAGGTGTTTCGAGACTCTGTCGTCGTCTTTTTTTTTTGGTGTCCGACTCCTAAGTGTGTGAAACATAAATAGATTTCAGATAATCTCTCGTGCCCGCATTTTTTTTTGGTGGTTCTGTATACTGTATAAATGCAAAAGTGAACTTGGGCGATTTCATCCCAATTATTCTATATGTAATGGACAAGCGCGTTGTGTTGCGAGCAATCAGCGGGGGAGGCAGGGCACTATTATTTGTTTCCTTTTCTAGCCCTTTTTAACGTTTGTGTGGGGTGCATGGTGTGAGCAGGGGAAATATATTTTTATTTTTTTCGCCCTCCCTAAATTATATGTATGAAGCTAAGCCCGTTGTGCCATAGGCGGCGCGGGCAGGGCACCATATTTCATATTAATTTTTATTACCACCTTAAGGAATATGGGCGTACTTTGACCATATTTAATTGTTATTAACCGACATAATGAGAAATGACCATATTTATTTCCGCAGCGTGAACCTGATGTCGCAATTCAGCCTTAAAATTTTTATGAGACGGCCCCAGTGTGCGCTATCTATACATTAATTACATCGAATTCTTTAAGGTCTCAACTGGACATTTGCATATCATAGCTAAATAGGAAATCTTCATGTCGTGTTCCACAGAAATGTTAGCTGTAGTAGGATAGCAGTACTAGTAAACTGATAGTGACCCATAGGGATAAAGACATACAACAGCCTAATTGATAATAATAATAATAATGACAATAATAATAATAATAATAATAATAATAATAATAATAATAATAATAATAATAATAATAATAATAATAATAATAATAATAATAATAATAATAATAATAATAATAATAATAATTAATCAATCAATCAATCTTTATTTTTCGGTGCCCAGGAACAACCCAAAGGTCTTGGTGCTGGTACACCATTCACACGCACAAAATGTAAATTTATTTCACTACAAAGGAAGACACTCAGGGGATGTAATGCAGCAGTCAAGGCGATAGAAAAAAAAGAAACATAAACTAGGCGTGACAGCAAGCATGAAGCAAAAAAGCGAAAACAAGAAAACAGCGAGAACAGCGGTAAATGAAAACAGCTAGAACAGGCAACAGACATATAAATAACTAATGAAACAATAAACAAAGCGAATGAACGACCAATAACAGTCAAGTACAGCATATAGCAAAATACAAACAAGAATAAAGCCAATACTAATAAGAACGAATAAGAAACCTCTGAAATACAAGCTAAAATACAATCATACACAATAAGAAACGTAATTAGTGAACGCGTTACAGACAATCAGGCGTGAGTATACAGTATTAAAGAAATATTATTGATGAAAACAAGTACACGTGATGAACAATTAAGGAGAGAAAAAAACAATATAATACCGGTGCAAACGCACAAGTGTAGTAAAGACAAAATGCATGAAAGGGGAAGTTATGTATGAGAAAAAGAGTGCTCAAAGTGGAACGTCACGGACATCCAATATAAAGGAAGGGAGAGAATTTTCGAATATATCTAGGTGAGGACAAAGAGAATTAAACAACTTTTGCATTCTGTCCAGAGGGGAGAGGGAGTGCAGGAGCGCAGAAACTTGGAATGGTCTGAATTCCCTTATGCTCTTTCGCGGTACACGCAAAAGGATACGCGCTAGGAGCTGAGGGCATAGAATGTGACCATAAAGAAGTTTATACAAGAAAATTATATCTGCCCTCACGCGACGGCAGCTAAGAGAAGGAAGCTGCAGTGAGTTACTCCTTACTCCGTCTGGGACGAGAGCTGGAAGTTTTGCAAGAAAACCGATGTTGAAATATGCGTAAAAACTTGTGCTGAACTCTGTCGATTTTTTCACAGTTTGACTGGCAAGTGCCGTTCCAAACAACAGACGCATATTCCAAAAGCGGCAAGTAATAATAATAATAATAATAATAATAATAATAATAATAATAATAATAATAATAATAATAATAATAATAATAATAATAATAATAATAATAATAATAATAATAATAATAATAATAATAATTGGTTTGGGGGAAAGGAAATGGCGCAGTATCTGTCTCATGTATCGTTAGACACCTGAACCGCGCCTTAAGGGAAGTGATAAAGGAGGGACTGAGAGAAGAAAGGAAGAAGGAATTGCCTTAGTGGAGGGCTCCGGAATAATTTCGACCTCCTGGGGATCTTTAACGTGCACTGATATCGCGCAGCAGACGGGCGGCTTGGCGTATTGCCTCCATAAAAACGCAGCCGCCGCGGGAATACCGGATCAGGAAGAGGTGCCGTAGTGGAGGGATCCGGAATAATTTCGATCACCTGGGGATATTTGCGTTGCACTGACATCGCAGTCAGTCAGCCTGATGTTGCCAGGAAGAAAGGAAAGGAAAGTACACAGGCCTGCTCACTGGCTCAAGCCGAGCCACAATCGCTACCACGTGCAGATAGTAGGAGAGTTAAAAGATGGGATAGAAAGACAGGATAGTAAAGACGCGCTAATGACAAGGCCAATCCCGGAGGTAATGCAGTACCGGGCCAACCGGTGGCGGGAGTGATGCATCCTTCAAACTCTCCGCCACATTTCCAAACATAAGTCCAACTTGGACCCATAACAGATACTCCACGGGTCCGGACAATCGCACAACACACGGGCGCCTTAGCGTTTTGCCTCCATAAAAACGGAGCCGCCGCGTTATTGTGGAGGCAAAACGCTAAGGCGCCCGTGTGCTGCGCGATGACAGTGCACGTTAAATATCCCCAGGTGGTCGAAATTATTCCGGAGCCCTCCACTACGGCACCTCTTCCTTTCTTCTTTAACTCCATCCTTTATCCCTTCCCTTACTGCGCGGTTCAGGTGTCCGCCGATATATGAGACAGATACTGCGCCATTTCCTTTCCCCAAAAACCAATTATTATTATAAAAGGAAATGGCGCAGTACAAATTAGTACAAAGTACACCTCACGACTCCTCCTTTGTAGGAAAGGCAAATAAATTTGAACTTGAACATGGATCGTGTTCAACTCCTTATGCCTTTAAGCACTATACAGGACTCGCCAAGGAGCGGCGACTGTCAAAAATGCAAGACCGAGTGCGCCGCCGGAGCGCTCGATGCAGATGTGTGGACGACTGTACATGAAATAAGCCTACTGTCAGAGGAATTACACACACGCACACACACACACGCACACGGGCGCACACAAAAAATGCGAAACAATGATGCGTATCAGAATGTGACTGATAATAAGTAAACAATAAGTATTGCCGCATGCGAGAAGACGCCAGAGATGACGACTGGATCCACGAGCGCAAGGCTGGAAGAGGAAGAAGCTGAAACGCGGAGGGACTCTTTCTGGTTGACCAGTAAACCTTTCTTATCTACAGCTCTCCTCGGGGTTCCTCTGAGTCGTGACACTGGTGGAGGTGATGTAGACAGGATAATCGGTACACACTGTTACACAACTGTGCCGTCATGTCTCTCTATATATTTTTTTCATTTTGTGCTGCATTTCATCGACTGCAAGCGGTTTAACTGCGGACGTTTTGTTATTTTTGGCAAAAGGTTGTTCTTTACATGGTATGACAGTAATAAAAGCTTTAGGCAGAGTTAGCCTATTCAGCCGTGAAATGCGATCTTGTCAGCTTGTTAGCGGGAAATGGGGGATTGTGGAATGGCCTATGGTTCTTAGCTACATTTTGAGGTCGTAAAAACTAGCGGTATAACAAATCGGCCGTATAAGCGGGGCTGTTGGCGGAGCTGGATGTTTCCAGTTCAGAGCGATGGCGACGCAACACGTGATGTCTGCCAGGGCGTGTGGCACACGCACGAAACATCTGAGGTAGGTACGGCGCGCCCCTTTCTCAATGAGGAGACGTTTGTTAAAGTCGTCACAGTCACGGATGCCACTCTAGGCGTCATTGCGCACCATTGAGCCATTATACGAGGAGCGCATCAGATTCATTTTCAGCGGCCATCGCACGAATCGCGTTGCGGCCAACGCCAAACGCCGGATATGTTTAGTGGTGCTGCAACCTACTTTCTCCCTGCGGTGCGTGTTCCTTTTTTAACTTCTGTCGTTGGGGGCTGCGTGACGTGTTCAAGCTGTAAGATACGTTGCGGAGCGCGTGAAGGCTGGCAGAGATGAGTGCAGAGAACTGCAAATCTAGGCAAATCTCCGGTGTCAAAAAGAAGTACGAACTAGAGGCGAAACTGACACGTAGCTTCCCCACAGGCAATTGCATTCCTTCAGCTAGCTACCCTGTTTGCACTACACAGCTTCTCTTTCTCCGGTTTTCAAAGTTCATGGCATCGGCTGTCCAATCGGCGAGTGTGACCGCTTTACACGGCTTCGCGAAAATGCACATCATAAAGAAGGTGTTTCGAGACTCTGTCGTCGTCTTCTTTTTTGGTGTCCGACTCCTAAGTGTGTGAAACATAAATAGATTTCAGATAATTTCTCGTGCCCGCATTTTTTTTGATGGTTCTGTATACTGTATAAATGCAAAAGTGATCTTGGGCGATTTCATCCCAATTATTCTATATGTAATGGACGAGCGCTTTGTGTTGCGAGCAATCAGCGGGGGAGGCAGGGCACTATTATTTGTTTCCTTTTCTAGCCCTTTTTAACGTTTGTGTGGGGTGGATGGTGTGAGCAGGGGAAATATATTTTTTTTTTTGCCCTCCCTAAATTATATGTATGAAGCTAAGCCCGTTGTGCCATAGGCGGCGCGGGCAGGGCACCATATTTCCTATTAATTTTTATTACCACCTTAAGGAATATGGGCGTACTTTGACCATATTTAATTGTTATTAACCGACATAATGAGAAATGACCATATTTATTTCCGCAGCGTGAATCTCATGTCGCAATTCAGCCTTAAAATTTTTATGAGACGGCCCCAGTGTGCGCTATCTATACATTAATTACCTCGAATACTTTAAGGTCTCAACTGGACATTTGCATATCATAGCTAAATAGGAAATCTTCATGTCGTGTTCTACAGAAATGTTAGCTGTAGTAGGATAGCAGTACTAGTAAACTGATAGTGACCCATAGGGATAAAGACATACAACAACCTAATTGATAATAATAATAATAATAATAATAATAATAATAATAATAATAATAATAATAATAATAATAATAATAATAATAATAATAATAATAATAATAATAATAATAGTAATCAATCAATCAATCAATCTTTATTTTTCGGTGCCCAGGAACAACCTAAAGGTCTTGAGGTCTTGGTGCTGGTACACCATTCACACGCACAAAATGTAAATTTGTCTTCAACAAAGGAAGAGACTCACGGGAGGTAATGCAGCAGTCAAGGCGATAGAAAAAAAAGACATATAAACTAGGCGTGACAGCAAGCATGAAGCAAAAAAGTGAAAACAAGAAAACAGCGAGAGCAGCGGTAAATGAAAACAGCTAGAACAGGCAACAGACATATAAATAACTATTGAAACAATAAACAAAGAGAATGAACACAAGAAAGACCGATAACAGCCAAGTACAACATATAGCAAAATACAAACAAGAATAAAGCCAATACTAATATAAACGAATAAGAAACCTCTGAAATACAAGCTAGAAATACAATCATACACAATAAGAAATGTAATTAGTGAACGCGTTACAGACAATCAGGCGTGAGTACACAGTAATAAAGAAATAATATTAATGAAAACAAGTACACGTGATGAACAATTAAGGAGAAAAAAAACAATATAATACCGGTGCAAATGCACAAGTGTAGTAACGACAAAATGCATGAAAGGGGGAGTTATCATTGAGAAAAAGAGTGCTCAAAGTGGAACGTCACTGACCTCCAATATAAAGGAAGGGAGAGAATTTTCGAATATTTCAAGGTGGGGACAAAGAGAATTAAACAGCTTTTGCATTCTGTCCAGAGGGGAGAGGGAGTGCAGGAGCGCAGAAACTTGGAATGGTCTGAATTCCCTTATGCTCTTTCGCGGTACACGCAAAAGGATACGCGCTAGGAGCTGAGGGCATAGAATGTGACCATGAAGAAGTTTATACAAGAAAATTATATCTGCCCTCACGCGACGGCAGCTAAAGAAGGAAGCTGCAGTGAGTACTCCGTCTGGGACGAGAGCTGGAAGTTTTGCAAGAAAACCGATGTTGAAATATGCGTAAAAACTTTAGCTGAACTTTGTCGATTTTTTCACAGTTCGACTGGCAAGTGATAATAATAATAATAATAATAATAATAATAATAATAATAATAATAATAATAATAATAATAATAATAATAATAATAATAATAATAATAATAATAATAATAATAATAATAATAATAATAATAATAATAATAATAATAATAATAGGTTTTGGGGGAAAGGAAATGGCGCAGTATCTGTCTCATATATCGTTCGACACCTGAACCGCGCCGCAAGGGAAAGGATAAAGGAGGGAGTGAAAGAAGAAAGGAAGAGGTGCCGTAGTGGAGGGATCCGGAATAATTTCGATCACCTGGGGATATTTGCGTTGCACTGACATCGCAGTCAGTCAGCCTGATGTTGCCAGGAAGAAAGGAAAGGAAAGTACACAGGCCTGCTCACTGGCTCAAGCCGAGCCACAATCGCTACCACGTGCAGATAGTAGGAGAGTTAAAAGATGGGATAGAAAGACAGGATAGTAAAGACGCGCTAATGACAAGGCCAATCCCGGAGGTAATGCAGTACCGGGCCAACCGGTGGCGGGAGTGAAGCATCCTTCAATCTCTCCGCCACATTTCCTAACATAAGTCCAACTTGGACCCATAACAGATACTCCACGGGTCCGGACAATCGCACAACACACGGGCGCCTTAGCGTTTTGCCTCCATAAAAACGGAGCCGCCGCGTTTTTGTGGAGGCAAAACGCTAAGGCGCCCGTGTGCTGCGCGAAGTCAGTGCACGTTAAATATCCCCAGGTGGTCGAAATTATTCCGGAGCCCTGCACTACGGCACCTCTTCCTTTCTTCTTTAACTCCATCCTTTATCCCTTCCCTTACTGCGCGGTTCAGGCATCCGCCGATATATGAGACAGATACTGCGTTATTTCCTTTCCCCCAAAACCAATTATTATTATAAAAGGAAATGGCGCAGTACAAATTAGTACAAAGTACACCTCACGAGTCCTCCTTTGTAGGAAAGGCAAATAGATTTGAACTTGAACATGGATCCTGTTCAACTCCTTATGCCTTTAAGCACTATACAGGACTCGCCAAGGAGCGGCGACTGTCAAAAATGCAAGACCGAGTGCGCCACCGGAGCGCTCGATGCAGATGTGTGGACGACTGTACAAGAAATAAGCCTACTGTCAGTGGAATCACACACACGCGCACACGCACACACACACGGGCGCGCACAAAAAATGCGAAACAATGCTCCGAATTAGAATGTGACTGATTATAAGTAAACAATAAGTATTGCCGCATGCGAGAAGACACCAGAGATGACGACTGGATCTACGAGTGCAAGGCTGGAAGAGGAAGAAGCTGAAACGCGGAGGGACTCTTTCTGGTTGACCAGTAAACCGTTTTTATCTACAGCTCTCCTCGGGGTTCCTCTGAGTCGTGATACTGATGGAGGTGATGTAGACAGGATAATCGGTACACACTGTTACACAACTGTGCCGTCGTGTCCTTATATATATATATATATATATATTGTAGGGGTGTGTTTATTCGGTGAACCCAGATGATTCCAGCCGCTCAGGGGAGACTCGCAGCGAAGCGTCAGGCGTGGCGAAAGAGCAAGGCAGCGAACAACTTCTTCGTCCTTGAGAGCGGCAGCACGCGACGCATGTCAGTGGTTATATCGATGAAGATTACCACACTACAGTTTCCCCCCGGGCAGAGAAGGAGCCATCCTGGCGACTCATGGTGCCGAAAGGACAGACGGATCGTAGTAGGGCTTGATTCGGTCCACATGAACTATTTCGCGTCCACGGCGACGCAAGTCCGCAGATGGCGTAACGGGCTCAACTACGTAGTTCACAGGAGATGTTTTTTGAAGCACTCGGTATGGACCGTGATACCGAGCAAGAAGCTTCTTTGACAGGCCGGCGGTTGTGGCAGGAACCCAGAGCCACACCAGGGAGTTGGGCGCATATGAAGGCGCCTCACCAGTGTCACGATGGTGTTTTTGTTGCCATTGATTTTCCTTTGTGAGCGAACGAGCGAGCTGACGGCATTCTTCTGCATACTGGGCGGCGTCCGAGAGTGGCGTCGATTCAGAAACATCAGGGCGGTAGGGAAAAAGCGCGTCCATTGTGCAGGTTGGCTCGCGCCCGTAAAGAAGAAAAAAGGGAGAGAATCCAGTGGTGGTCTGTATCGCAGTGTTGTACGCGTAGGTTACGAAGGGAAGAACGTGGTCCCAGTTGGAATGAGCGTCGTTGACGTACATGGCCAGCATGTCACTCAGAGTACGGTTGAAGCGTTCTGTCAGGCCATTCGTCTGAGGGTGGTAAGAAGTAGCGGTGCGATGAATGATGCGACATTCTTTCAGTAGGGCCTCGAGAGCGTCGCACAAGAAAACGCGTCCGCGGTCACTGAGCAGTTCCTTCGGAGTCCCGTGGCGAAGAATCAAGTTGTTGAGAATGAACAAAGCAACGTCTCTTGCAGAGGCAGAGGGTAACGGTGATGTTTCAGTGTAGCGAGTCAGATGGTCTACTGCCACAATAATCCACCGGTTTCCAGCAGGAGTAGTCGGAAGAGGGCCATAGAGATCTATGCCAACGCGGTCAAACGGACGAGCAGGGCAGGGTAACGGCTGCAACGAAACAGAGGACTTCTGAGGAGTTTTTCGGCGTTGACAAGATTCGCAAGCGCGCACGAAATGTCTTACGAAGCGGTACATTCCACGCCAGTAAAATCGCAGACGTAGGCGTGTGTAGGTTTTCAATACGCCACCGTGAGCACATTGTGGGTCACCATGGTACGCAGCACAAATGTCGGCGCGGAGATGACGCGGGATGACTAGAAGCCACTTCCGTCCATCAAGCAAATAATTGCGGCGATAGAGAAGACCGTCACGAATGGAGAAGTGGTGTGCTTGGCGGACGAGCGCTTTGGAGGAATGACCGGGAGTAGGACTTGAGAGAAAATTCAAAAGTGCATTGATCCAGGGGTCATTCCGCTGCTCGGTAGCCATGTCGATAGTTGTAAGAGTCGACATATCGTAGGCACAGACGTGGTCAGACGAATTATCTCTAGGCAATGGCGAGCGGGAAAGAGCATCCGCGTCCGTATGCTTCAGCCCTGATCGATAAATGACATGAATGTCAAACTCCTGGAGACGAAGAGCCCAGCGAGCAAGGCGACCGGATGGGTCTTTCAGAGAGGCAAGCCAGCACAAAGCGTGGTGATCGGTCACAACGTAAAACGGGCGACCATACACATAAGGACGAAATTTTCCGATAGCCCAAATAATGGCCAAACATTCCCTTTCTGTGACTGAATAATTAGATTCTGCCTTTGTCAATGTTCGGCTGGCGTATGCCACAACATACTCGCTGTAACCAGGCTTACGTTGGGTAAGGACGGCACCAAGCCCAATACCGCTGGCATCAGTGTGGATCTCCGTAGGCGCAGCCGGATCAAAGTGGCGTAGAATGGGCGGCGAAACCAAAAGGCGGCGTAAAGTGTCAAAGGCTTTATCGCAGGCTGGAGTCCAGGCGGAAAGGTCGGAGCTGCCGGCAAGGAGCTGGGTCAGAGGAGCGATGATAGAGGCGAAGTTCAAGATGAAACGTCGAAAGTAGGAGCAGAGGCCGATAAAGCTCCGAAGCTGCTTCAGGGAGGTTGGCTTCGGGAACTCTGCAACTGCGCGAAGTTTGGTGGGGTCGGGAAGAATGCCGTCCTTAGAAACTACGTGGCCTAAAATTGTGAGTTTTCGAGCGGCAAAGTGGCACTTCTTCAAATTCAACTGAAGCCCAGCGCCGGCGAGACACGTGAGGACATCCTTTAGGCGGAGAAGGTGAGAAGAAAAGTCGGCAGAAAAAACTACGATGTCGTCCAGATAACAAAGACAGGTCTGCCACTTGAGTCCACGAAGAACAGTGTCCATCAGGCGCTCGAAAGTAGCCGGGGCATTGCAGAGGCCAAAGGGCATAACGTCCTTGAGAGCGGCAGCACGCGACGCATGTCAGTGGTTATATCGATGAAGATTACCACACTACAATATATATATATATATATATATATATATATATATATATATATATATATATATATATATATATATATATATATATATATATATATATATATATATATATATATATATATATATATATATATATATATATTCAGTTTGTGCTGGATTTCTTCGACTGCAAGCGGTTTAACTGCGGACGTTTTGTTATTTTTGGCAAAAGGTTGTTCTCTACATGGTATGGCAGTAATAAAAGCTTTAGGCAGTGTTAGCCTATTCAGCCGTGAAATGCGCTCTCGTCAGCTTATTAGCGGGAAATGGGGGATAGTGGAATTGTCTATGGTTCTTAGATACATTTTGAGGTCGTAAAAACTAGCGGCATAACAAATCGGTCGTATAAGCGGGGCTGTTGGCGGCGCTGGGTGTTTCCAGATCAGAGCGATTGAGACGCAACACGTGATGTCTGCCAGGGTGTGTGGCACACGCACGAAACATCTGAGGTAGGTACGGCGCGCCCCTTTCTCAATGAGGAGACGTTTGTTAAAGTCGTCACAGTCACGGATGCCACTCTAGGCGTCATTGCGCACCGTTGAGCCATTATATGAGGAGCGCATCAGATTCATTTTCAGCGGCCATCGCACGAATCGCGTTACGGCCAACGCCAAACGCCGGATATGTTTAGTGGTGCTGCAACCTACTTTCTCCCTGCGGTGCGTGTTCCTTTTTTAACTTTTGTCGTTGGGGGCTGCGTGACGTGTTCAAGCTGTAAGATACGTTGCGGAGCGCGTGAAGGCTGGCAGAGATGAGTGCAGAGAACTGCAAATCTAGGCAAATCTCCGGTGTCAAAAAGAAGTACGAACTAGAGGGGAAACTGACACGTAGCTTCCCCTCAGGCAATTACATTCCTTCAGCGACGTACCCTGTATGCACTACACAGCTTCTATTTCTCGGGTTTTCAAAGTTCATGGCATCGGCTGTCCAATCGGCGAGTGTGACCGCTTTACACGGCTTCGCGAAAATGCACATCATAAAGAAGGTGTTTCGAGACTCTGTCGTCGTCTTTTTTTTTTGGTGTCCGACTCCTAAGTGTGTGAAACATAAATAGATTTCAGATAATCTCTCGTGCCCGCATTTTTTTTTGGTGGTTCTGTATACTGTATAAATGCAAAAGTGAACTTGGGCGATTTCATCCCAATTATTCTATATGTAATGGACAAGCGCGTTGTGGTGCGAGCAATCAGCTGGGGAGGCACGACACTATTATTTGTTTCCTTTTCTAGCCCTTTTTAACGTTTGTGTGGGGTGGATGGTGTGTGCAGGGGAAATTTATTTTTATTTTTTTCGCCTTCTCTAAATTACATGTACTTCTCTAAATTACGTGTAAGCTAAGCCCGTTGTGCCATAGGCGGTGCGGGCAGGGCACCATATTTCCTATTAATTTTTATTATCGCCCTAAGGAATATGGGCATACTTTGACCATATTTAATTGTTATTAACCGACATAAGGAGAAATGACCATATTTATTTCCGCAGCGTGAATCTGATGTCGCAATTCAATCTTAACATTTTTATGAGACGGCCCCAGTGTGCGCTATCTATACATTAATTACTTCGAATACTTTAAGGTCTCAACTGGACATTTCCATATCATAGCTAATTAGGAAATCTTCATGTCGTGTTCCACAGAAATGTTAGCTGTAGTAGGATAGCAGTACTATAATAATAATAATAATAATAATAATAATAATAATAATAATAATAATAATAATAATAATAATAATAATAATAATAATAATAATAATAATAATAATAATAATAATAATAATAATAATAATAATAATAATAATAAATCGTTATTTTTCGGTGCCCAGGAACAACCCAAAGGTCTTGGTGCTGGTACACCATTCACACGCACAAAATGTAAATTTATTTCACCACAAAGGAAGACACTCAGGGGAGGTAATGCAGCAGTCAAGGCGATAGAAAAAAAGACATATAAACTAGGCGTGACTGCAAGCATGAAGCAAAAAACCGAAAACAAGAAAACAGCGAGAACAGCGGTAAATGAAAACAGAACAGGCAACAGATATATAAATAACTAATGAAACAATAAACAAAGAGAATGAACACAAGAACGACCGATAACAGCTAAGTACAGCATATAGCAAAATACAAAAGAATAAAGCTAATACTAATATGAACGAATAAGAAACCTCTGAAATACAAGCTAGAAATGCAATAATACACAATAAGAAATGTAATTAGTGAACGCGTTACAGACAATCAGGCGTAAGTACACAGTATTAAAGAAATAATATTAATGAAAACAAGTACACGTGATGAACAATTAAGGAGAAAAAACAATATAATACCGGTGCAAATGCACAAGTGTAGTAGAGACAAAATGCATGAAAGGGGATGTTATGCATTAGAAAAAGAGTGCTCAAAGTGGAACGTCACGGACATCCAATATAAAGGAAGGGAGAGAATTTTCGAATGTATCAAGGTGAGGACAAAGAGAATTAAACAACTTTTGCATTCTGTCCAGAGGGGAGAGGGAGAGCAGGAGCACAGAAACTTGGAATGGTCTGAATTCCCTTATGCTCTTTCGCGGTACACGTAAAAGGATACGCGCTAGGAGCTGAGGGCATAGAATGTGACCATGAAGAAGTTTATACAAGAAAATAATATCTGCCCTCACGCGACGGCAGCTGAGAGAAGGAAGCTGCAGTGAGTTACTCCGTCTGGGACGAGAGCTGGAAGTTTTGCTAGAAAACCGATGTTGAAATATGCGTAAAAACTTTAGCTGAACTCTGTCGATTTTTTCACAGTTCGACTGGCAAGAGATAATCAATCAATCAATCAATCTTTATTTTCGGTGCCCAGGAACAACCCAAAGGTCTTGGTGCTGGTACACCATTCACACGCACAAAATGTGAATTTATTTCACTACAAAGGAAGACACTCAGGGGAGGTAATGCAGCAGTCAAGGCGATAGAAAAAAAAAAGACAAACTAGGCGTGACAGCAAGCATGAAGCAAAAAAGCGAAAACAGCGGTAAATGAAAACAGCTAGAACAGGCAACAGACATATAAATAACTAATGAAACAATAAACAAAGAGAATGAACGACCGATAACAGCCAAGTACAGCATATAGCAAAATACAAACAAGAATAAAGCCAATACTAATATGAACGAATATGAAACCTCTGAAATACAAACTAGAAATACAATCATACACAATAAGAAACGTAATTAGTGAACGCGTTACAGACAATCAGGCGTGAGTATACAGTATTAAAGAAATAATATTAATGACAACAAGTACACGTGATGAACAATTAAGGAGAGAAAAAAGCAATGTAATACCGGTGCAAACGCACAAGTGTAGTAAAGACAAAATGCATGAAAGGGGAAGTTATGTATGAGAAAAAGAGTGCTCAAAGTGGAACGTCACGGACATCCAATATAAAGGAAGGGAGAGAATTTTCGAATATATCTAGGTGAGGACAAAGAGAATTAAACAACTTTTGCATTCTGTCCAGAGGGGAGAGGGAGTGCAGGAGCGCAGAAACTTGGAATGGTCTGAATTCCCTTATGCTCTTTCGCGGTACACGCAAAAGGATACGCGCTAGGAGCTGAGGGCATAGAATGTGACCATGAAGAAGTTTATACAAGAAAATTATATCTGCCCTCACGCGACGGCAGCTAAGAGAAGGAAGCTGCAGTGAGTTACTCCGTCTGGGACGAGAGCTGGAAGTTTTGCAAGAAAACCGATGTTGAAATATGCGTAAAAACTTTAGCTGAACTCTATCGATTTTTTCACAGTTCGACTGGCAAGTGCCGTTCCAAACAACAGACGCATATTCCAAAAGCGGCAAGCATATGGAGAGGTAGAGCTTTAAGAAAGGAAGTGGGGATCGAAACTCTCTCGAAAGCCTGCAGATGAAGCCGAGTGTACGCATAGCCCGTAGAGCAATGCGTTTTGTATGAGAGGAGAAGCTGAGGCTACGGTCGAAAAGTACGCCGAGGTCATTAATTTCATCAACCCTGGGCAGCGGCCTACCATTCACAGAATAAGAGTAGAGAAGACTGTGCGTTTTACGCGTAAATGAGACAACCTTGGTTTTAGATGAATTGAGAGTGAGCCCATTCTTCAAGCACCAATCAGAGAAGGCTGATATGTCAGATTGCAATGACAAGCAATCGTGAAGAGTATGTATTGCCTTGAACATTTTTATATCGTCCGCATAAAGGAGAAATGAGAAGTTTTTGACCACGGAGGAAACGTCATTGATAAAAACAGAGAACAGAAGCGGGCCTAATACCGAGCCCTGAGGAACACCGCTGGTTGGAGTGTAAACAAATGAGGTCTGTCCATTTACACTGACAAAGCAGGACCGATCAAGAAGATAGTTGCGTAGGAGGGCTACAATTGAAACGTCGATCTCAAACAGCAGAAGCTTTTGAAGAAGTAATGAGTGAGTAACAACGTCGAAAGCTTTGCTCAAATCACAGTACACAGCGTCTACCTGACTCCTCTGAAGGACTTCAGCTGATGTATACGTCATAAAAGTCACAAGGTTATTTGTAGTAGAATAATAATAATAATAATAATCAATCTTTATTTTTCGGCGCCCAGGAACAACCCATAGGTCTTGGTGCTGGTACACCATTCACACGCACAAAATGTAAATTTATTTCACTACAAAGGAAGACACTCAGGGGAGGTAATGCAGCAGTCAAGGCGATAGAAAAAAAACACAAACTAGGCGTGACAGCAAGCATGAAGCAAAAAAGCGAAAACAAGAAAACAGCGAGAACAGCGGTAAATGAAAACAGCTAGAACAGGCAACAGACATATAAATAACTAATGAAACAATAAACAAAGAGAATGAACGACCGATAACAGCCAAGTACAGCATATAGCAAAATACAAACAAGAATAAAGCCAATACTAATAAGAACGAATAAGAAACCTCTGAAATACAAGCTAGAAATACAATAATAATAATAATATAATAATAATAATAATAATAATAATAATAATAATAATAATAATAATAATAATAATAATAATAATAATAATAATAATAATAATAATTGCTTTTGGGGGAAAGGAAATGGCGCAGTATCTGTCTCATATATCGTTGGACACCTGAACCGCGCCGTAAGGGAAAGGATAAGGGAGGGAGTGAAAGAAGAAAAGAAGAGGTGCCGTAGTGGAGGGCTCCTCAATAATTTCGACCACCTGGGGATCTTTAACGTGGACTGACATCGCAAAGCACACGGGCGCCCTACCGTTTCGCCTCCATAAAAACGCAGCCGCCGCGTTTTGATGGAGGAAAAACGCTATGGCGCCCGTGTGCTGTGCGATGTCAATGCACCTCACGTCGTGAGGTGAGGTCGTTGACTGCTCGATATTTTGTGAGTGAGGTCAGCAAATCAGACTTCAACCTCACGCGAGATTTGAGGTTGAGTGAGGTCGTCATTCAGTGAGGTCGAAATTTTGAGGTCGACACTTTTTGCAGTGGCGCGTCTTACTCCGACGAGTGCCGCTTCCGAAGCGGAGTTGGGGCGCACCACCGCAATGTTCATGCGATGACGCTTGGCGTTCGGTTTCCCCTGTCTAGACAACCGGATGCCGCAGTCCGCTCCTAGCTTTCGGTGCGGCGCCGTAATGTCCGTTCAGCCCGAGCCTACAGGAGGACGCACCCCTCTGGTGGTCTTCCTGGAAGGAGTGCTGCTGTCACGGCACGCCACTCTCCCTCCCTCTTGCCCCGCTGGCGTAGCGCCCGTAGCTGCCTGCCAGTCGGCTCAAACTTTCAAGAGCGTGCAAAGAACATAACTCACGTTGAACCGCGGTAGCTTTGTTTGATGCCACAAACAAACAATTTCAGTACAGCAAGCACGCACTAAATTCGTCGCAGAGCGGATGACCGCAAATAAGACTGCTTCGTGTTCATGCTCGTTTCCGGCGCTGACGTCAGGACTCTTGCCTTGCAGTCGAATAAGGGGGACCCTGCTGTGCATTACAAGCTGACTTAACAGAAACTGGAGCAGTCGGCACAGGCGAGACAATGTGATTGAGGCGGTTCCTGACAAGGACACCTGATGATTCGATTAAATAAGCACGAAGCCAGAAAAACCCGTATAAGACCGTCGAAGCTTTTGATCGGTGTCTTCCCCTTTCGAATCTCGCACTACTTCTGTATATTACTGTTCCGTAATGCAAGCCGATGCAAATATAATTTCACTTTTATATTCTTCTGAATAACCTCTCTTTGGTCTCCGGTTCCTTGTTCCTTCTCGAAAATTCACTCATTATGACGGAACAGCGCCGCACGGGGACATGTACCAGCATATAGTGTTACAGCGGTGAAAAAATGCATAACTATAATTAAAATATGGTGATATGGTAGTTGAATTCTTTTCCTTTTTTTTAAATGAAGATCTGTGAATAGAACTGATTGTGTGCTGGCGCTGTGCTGCTGAGTCGCTGTTTCAAACATTCTAATATGACGTTTAATGGGGCACACTGTTGTTCGCTTCTGTTTTTAGTGTGCGATTTTTGTTTGTATGTTTGTAATCATTGTTTTCTTCTTTTCTCGCATGGGATCAGTTAAGTTGGTGGCCTGCCTTCCAGACGACCAGGCACTACCCGCTATCTTTCCTTTAACTATTTTGCAGAGACCCATCGTTCACCTTCGCAGAATGCTCGCGCGGTGCTCACGGGTAAAAAACGTCGAGGAGGCTGGTGCACCATTGATTAGTCCAGTTTTGAAGGGAAACAAGTGATTGACTTAAAGCAGCTTGCCTCAGACTGGTTGACGAAATGGTACCCAGAATTCTGTTCTGGTTTATGAGTATTTAGGCGGTGTTTTTTTTCCCCCGGGGGGGGGGGGGGGGGGGGGGGGCTCGAAAACAGATTTCGCTTTGGCGAAATTTATGCGGAGAGCCGTGGTGCTCCTGACAGACGGAGCGGTTCGCGCTACCCACTCTAGGCCAGTCATTTTGACCCGTGTGATTTTAATAGTCGGCATAGTGTTCGAAGACGTAACCTAGCCCTTTTTGCAAAATGGCGCGGGATCATCACCGAGTCATCGAAGAATTCCCAGGGTGGGGTCCGGGCGGCTTTGAACCGTGTCAGCCGCGATTAAGTGGGGAGAACGTATTTATCTCTCCCAAATAAACCCCACAATATATAGTATATGTATACACGAAGGAGGTTGCCGAATATTGACACCGGTAAAGTACTCACCGAGGTACTGGTGGTAGTCGACTGTGGGACACCCCTGCCTGCAGACCATAAGCTCTCCAAGGGTTCATCTCAGATTATAAGCTTTTCCTTCTGCGTGCACATCAATAGTGTCTGTACACACCTTCCATCATCGCTTTGGCCTTACTGTCTCACAGTATTCTCAGAATTGTTTTAACTGAAAAACTTAATCGCTTTTTGCTTTTAGTTTGTTTTCTGAGGTCGAGCAGCCGACCTCAACCTCAATTTTTGAGGTTGTGGTGAGGTTGAGTGAGGTCGGCAGTGGCCTCAGGAAAAGTGAAGTGAGGGCGTCTCAGGAGACCTCAACGTCAACTCATGAGCTTGAGGTTGAGTGAGGTCAGCAAATGTTTTCTGAGGTTGAGGTGAGGTCGAGATTCTTGAGGTCAAATGCCCACCTCTGGTCGCGACCGGTCTGCAGGGGAAGAAGGGTTCAGCGCCTCCTCGCTGTTCATTCGTGTGGGGGGTCTTCATAATGCTCATACATATAGTTAAGTTGTCGAACTGTTGCTCAGGGGCCGATCGCGCGCGCACCCCGAAGCTGCAATAGCTTGGCCCCCTTGATTTTGTATTAGTTAGTTTTTTTTTGTTGGGGCTCCTCGAGAGGCCACCATCTCGGCGCCGCCAAATGGGTTTGTTTTGAGACAAACGCGACAGACGGCGGAGACCGACGGTTAACCGGCAGTGAGGAGGCCCGGCCTTGTAAGGTCGCGCTCGGGCCGCAAGACGCGGCCGATGCGCGGACCCCTGGGGTTTCGACAGTGGGTCGCGTATGAATTTATGGCTTTTCACGGCGGACCGCGTGACGAACCGGATGCCTCGGAGCATGCAGTAGAAGAGGGAGAGCGCGACCAGGGCAGAGCGCGCGGTTCGGACTGGGCGTTCGGTTTCCCTGAGCTTTTGCTGGCGTTTTTAGTGCGTTTGTGTCTCTGTGCTGTTACCAAGCGGAAATGCGCAACGTCTTCGCGGAATAATCGCGGTGCCCGCGAGACAACAACAACGCTAGAACCGCCGTGCTGAGGGGCTCCTTCAGTTTGAACGAAATTCTCCTGATTGGCTCTGAGAAGCGCATTTCCTATTGGTTACAAAAAGGGTCCCCAGAATGCTGGACGAAGGGATTTAAGGGCGAGTTTTTGGCGCGAACGGAGAGATCGGAGGGCAGGTCTCCTGTGAACGCCCGTGAAATAAAGAGATAGTGTCCCGAAGAAGTTGTCCAGTCTGTTCCGCAACGTGTCGCCGGATCACCGAACCATCAGAAGACTTCAGGATCAACACCATCGATCTGATGATCACCAGCATCGATCAGTCATCCAAAACTTCATCAAAATTAACTCATATTGTCTTCGAGAGCAGGCTACGCGACAGGGTTCAGCCAGATTTAGCTAACCCTGCCTTCATGCCCGGTGTCGGAGGCCAGGGCTCAAACGCTCATCCCTCTCGTCAACTGAGATTTGGCACTAGTTTGTTCGCTGTTGTCGTCAGCAGCAAAAGGTAATTTTCTTATTCGCATGACGTGATGGAGAAAGGTTAATTTACTGTCTTCGTGTCGCTCATCCCCTACTAAAGATCAGTGTAGCATCTTTCGCTAGCTACAGCTTTAATTCCATGACTTATAGTGCCGCCGCTGGCACATTCTCTGTCTGGCACGAATATTCATTTTCTGCGAACATCCGCACCAGTAGCGAATAGTAACACAAATATTAGATTTGTGTTCGATACGATCCTGTCACTGTTCGATTCGTTTTTTAAGGACACTATTTGTCTTCGATTCGGTTTCGAAAAAATGCTATTCACACACCCCTAGTTACTGTTATAATAGGGAATGATGTACAGGGTGCATCAGCCGCCACAGTGGCTTGTGGTTATGGCGCTCGGTTGCTGACCCGAAAGACGCGGGTTCGATCCCGGCCATAGCGGTCGCATTTCAATGGAGGGGAAATGCTAGAGGCCCGTGTACAGTGGGATGTCAGTACACGTTAAGGAACCCAGTGGTCTAAATTTCCGGAGCCCTCCACTACGGTGTTCCTCATAGACTCAGTCGCTTTGGGACGTTAAAGCCCATAAACCAAACCAAACAAGGTGCATCAAAAGTTTCCAGGCCACAGGGTCTGCTTTTCAGCAGTATATTCTGGCACTGAATACGCCTATGAAACTACCAAGGTTCTCAGAGGTGAGAATGATACTTCTTCTATTGGATTAGATTTGGAGGTTCAGGGGTGTCGTAAATGTCGCACTACACGGCTTAAAAGCAGACACCGTTGCCTGGGAATTTTTGATGCACCCTGTACGTCCAGTTTTTTAAATAAGTTTGTCTTAATCGTTGAGTGATAGTACAGTCTATTTAGGGATATACGGTGCCAATGGGGTTGCAGCCCGACACCCAATCAACGGTTTTTCTCAACGGGTATTCTTCTATACGGCAATCGAAGCGAGAAACTTAGTTTTTTTTTCCAGTCCGGTATTTTACAACACGACAAATTCTGCACAATTTGCCGCTGCAGTTTGGGTTCCAACTGCGCTCCAGCCGCTCTCGGCAGGTTACATGGCATTCAAGAGCGATGGTTTCCAGCGCCGAGTCGACTGCACGCCTCAGAGCGATGACGGACCCACGTCCTTCTACGCTGCCGCGTTACGAATTTCCGGCTCAAGGAGGAAAGGTCAGTGAGTCGAGAGGCCCCTTTGGCCCACTTGCGGGCCAGACGTCTTCAGCGGTAAGCCCTGCAGCTACCGGGAAACCTCGTGGAGCGCGCATCGGACGTTGCAAACGGCGAGTAGCGAACCGCGGTCAATTACGCACGCGATGACGCAAAGGGGTCAGGGGAAGAGCGGCGGCCGCGATGGCGTGGCCTTTGCACAATGACGAGGGTCACCGTCTGGCTGCGCCGCTGTCCTGGCGAGAGGATCGGCTCGCCGTTTTCGTCTTCCTTCCGCGTCGTCTTTTTCTCCGCGCCTCTCCAGGTCTGTCAACGTACGCCCGGAATGGGAATGGGAGGCGGCCTCGGTGCCGGCTTCCCGAACCGGCCGACTGAAGAGGGGCGGAGTACGCCCTTGAGGAAAGGCGAGGTGAAATGCGCCAACTGTCGTTTTCGTTTCTCTGTAGGCTGTGGCCCTGCTTTGCGCACTAGCGCCGGCGGCCCTCGCCGGGAGCTTCGACATGTCCGGAGCGGCGGCAATGGGTGGCCTCGGGGTTCCGGTAGGTTCCGGTGGGACGCCCGCGGTCGCCATCACAGCACCCGTGGCCCAGGTGCGCTTCGAAGCCCGGCCCGAGCTCAAGGTCAAGCTGGTGCCCAAGCCCGTGATCGGCTACGTGGCCGAACCCGTGGCGTCGGTGCAGCACGGTTTCAAGCCTGTGCTAACCATCGCCGCCGGAGTGCCCGTCAGCCTCGTGGACGGAAGCATCGGAGGGGCTTTGCGTCCTCGATGAACTTCTTCTACGGTGCCTCGAACAGCTTGGACAAGTGGTAGCGCGTGGCAGTGGTCCGTGGGAAAAACTGCACTGCATCTAGAGCTGGGGATTGCCTTTCTGAAAAGTAAGCAGTGCAGTTATTATTTGCGAGAATCGTGCAGTAATGACTCGGTTCAATGAGTTACCTGCCCTCGGCTTTGCTGTAAGTCACCCTTGAAATGTTGTTCCAATTGTTCACTGGGTGGCTTTAGCACTGTTTGGAACATGACTTTTTTCTCTGTTTGCTGAAATCAACGAATGTAACGACAGAATACGCGATAGGACATGCAGTGAGTATTTAAAGCGAGGGACAGGCGATATTTTTAC
>NC_135497.1:177971676-177978633 GCF_052857255.1 Amblyomma americanum | reverse complement strand
GGTGGATCATACTAAGGTTCTTTATGCCACGCTTGACAGCGGTAGCCATTTATACTTGCACAGACCCTTCTATAGTCTGATACAACTCGATAACGATGCCGCACATGCCACTCAAAGGAGCCCCCTCCAGCCAATGGCGTCGACAGGGTTCCCCCTCCCCTCTTCCCCTTGGACCTGCTAGCATGAAATCGCAGAGTGGGGCAGACGAATGGGAAGTAACCACGGCTTAATCCGATTAATAACGGCGCCATGAAAATCAGTGGACGCCATTGGCTGGAGGGGCCTCCTTTGAGGATCATCTGCCGCTTCGTTCTCGAGTTGTATGAGACTATAATGCCGAACGCATTAAAAGCAAAGGCGTAATACTAGTAAACGGATGAAGTTCAGTCCACATGACAGTTTGCGAGGGAGGGGGGGGGATGTGCACACCAGAGGCAGGTCATAAATCAAAGCAGAATGTGCCGCGAAGCGCTTTGAGCTCTTCATGATACTCTGTTTATAAAGCGTCCCACTAAGGTAGGGGAGAAAAAGATTGCACGTTATCTATATCACCATCGCCAGGCACAACGACAACATAACGAGAACCGGGTCATTTTTTAACAACGTTGCTCATTTCAAGGCGTTGATTCTAAAGCAATCGCCTCATGAGGACAGGCTTGGAGGAGGAGGAGAGAGGATGAACATTTATTGAGAGCATAAACACTGCGTGGGTAAGTAGGATAACCTATTGGTCGCCTTCATAATCCGTCCCTTCTCACCAACAATTTCTGGTCGAGGGGACTGTGGCTATGAAGGGTTGCCTCCCAGCGCTCATATGTCCCATCGGGATTGTTCTCAAAGTTTGGGTTTTCTTGACATTCCCAAACTGTGGTGAAACAGTGTGCCAGCTGCTCCTCAGAAGTGGCAGGATGAATCCTATGTGCCTGGATACTACTTACTCATTAAGTAGGTAGCCGCCTGATTATGGGTACTTTCAAGTTTGCTAGTTTGTCAGAAGAGGGAGTTTCTTCTGATCTTATACTCCTTAATTTCCGCGTAGCTTAGTAAGGGAGAGGGGTAGACTGACGCTTCAAGCAGTCTCTCAAAAGTTGTCAGGCCTCCAGGCTTGCTTCTAGGCCTTGCAGCGGAGCCTTATATATATAGCACCCCTAGCACTCCGAGGTTGAGATGGAGTGAGGAGGAATGTTCTTCCCACCCTCCAAAGATTAGGCGCTGGAGTTGTACTATAGTACGCACTACACTATACGACAGCACACAGAAGCAGACCCCGTGGCCTGGGATGTTTTGAAAGGGCATTGCGATGGTTGCCCTTAGAGATAAAAAGAAAATAAAGGCGGAGGAAGAAAAATGGGGGGTGGTGGTGGCACTAATGTACAGAATATTTGCTGTGCCCTATGTGCCGTGGCTTCGTAAGTATAAACAATGTAAAGTATTATGCTATATACGCACACTTCAGCGTTCGTGTGTCATTATATTGTGGGATGCTTGATGGTTGGTTGGCGTCGAAATTATAATTAATTGGGCCAACCTGCCCACCACTGCACTGTCCGCAAGTTTGGAGGGGGAGGAGCGACAAACTTCTCCACCCCGCGTGCGAAAGATGAGATTCGACTGCTGAGCGGCGATAGGGGCCACGCCTGATTAGCCGTTGACCGGAGGCATGTGGCGCATACTAGTTGCGTAACGAACCACTTTACTTGGGCAAAGTACAATAACAGTAGATTACAGAACGAAGCCCAAGAAAGAAACGTCCGTACACAGGTGTGCGCAAATAACCAGCACAAAAAAAAATGACTCGAACACTACAATTAACACAAAGAAGGAAACAACAGGGCGATTACTATACAACAATGATACGCGAGAAAGCAATGCAATACAAAGGATTAGGACGAGAAACAGCAAGCAACATGACAAAAAGAAAACAGTTCGAGTGGGGAGAAACAGTGGCTTAGCTGCGGGGGGGCATGATCCGGTAGCAGGGAGCGTCGGGCTGCTGATGCTCGTCGCGGGGCTGATGGGGGCTGCAGTAACGGGCAAACTTGGGCCTCGCGTCTTCGGTGCCGCAGTTGCCGCGCTGTACGCCGGCCCCTTCCCTGGCTGACCTCACTCACGACCGCACGCACCGAAATCTCCAAGCCAACTGCCTTGCTCGCGGTTTTCCGACCGTCGCGTTCTCGTGACAAACAAACAAACAAACACTTCAGGCACCGTGTACAAACAAGACGCTGATTTTGATAGAAAAAAATACACGAAGATACGGTGAAAGAACCCGGGAGAAAGCCACGGTCCTAACGAGGGGTGTCTGCGAAGGTCCCGAAGGGTGCCGGGCATTCAACCCGCATCGCCCCGCTCCCATCACGTGCAAGCGCTTGCTACCTGGTGATAATACTAAGAAGGGGCGGAGTGGCCTTGACTGTCTCTCCAGCGTCGCAAAAGGTCAACCGTCCACACCGAAGGGGAATGTTTGTGAAAACTGAAAACCGCGACATGTTTCTGAAAAACAGGCGCCTTGGCTACTTCTGCCGCAAACGTGAAAGACGGACAGGGCAGGCACGAACTTTGTGACATCATGTTACTTTTTCTCGCGTATGTCTTCGGTCAGTGTGGTCATCTGCTTATATTTTACTACCTGGACCCCCATCCAAACAGAACGAATGTACTCCCGACATGAGATTGAAACTTCTTCGAGTAGCTCCCTACGTTACCGCTGTCTTCCCAATGATCACTGGAACAACAGAAGCTGCCCACTACTGGTTAAGCCCTTCTTGGAGAGATTTCGCTCCGGCTATATGTCATAATTGGAGTAAACGTAAGTGCTCTTCCCTCGGTGCGAGCGGCATCTTTAAAAGGTCTTCGCGTGGCGTTCGGAATGATTGACCTCAATCTCGCTCTTACTGTTCTTCTCTTTCTTTCTCGCGCACACATCCAGTCACGCATGCAATGTAGTTAAAAAGCAAATTCCGATAGGCCCAAAGTTAGCGGAGCCTCTTTTAATAGTGCCCGCCCCCCTAGCATGTGTATTGAATATCATCGCTATTGTCCACTGTCATCATAACCCGACGGCGTTGGGCTGCTGAGCGGAAAGTCATGGGTTTGAATCCCGGCCACGGGGACCGAATTTCGGTGTAGGCGAAATGCATAAGACGCCCGCGTAGCTGCGTCATGTCACTGCACGTAAAAGAATACCCCGAGGTTGTCGAAATTAATCCGTAGCCGGCCACTATACGGCGTCCCTAATGTAACTCCCGCGCGGGATCGGACATTTATATTTATACCTTTCATTACCATCGGTTGTCCTTTGACAATCACTGAACTGATTTCAAGGTCAGCTACGCGAGCAGTGCAGTTGAATCTAGTCGCCTCCGGTGCACGTGGATGTCAATGAACCCCAGCGGTGCGATTCCCACGAAGCGCTGCGCACTCGGCGGAGCAGTGCGTGCGGACGGCGCGAGGTGGGACTGCCGATCGGACGGAGGCGTGTGGATGGCGCGTGGCGTGTGCGCGATGGCGCACGCTCGGGGTCGCGGGCCCGGGGCCCCGGGGGGGGGGGGGGGGGGGGGCAGCTCCGCGCTTGACGAGGCGTGGCCTCGATGCCGGGAAGGAGGACACCTGCGGCGCCTGCGGCGTCCGCGCTCGCGTGTGCCCCTGCGAGCGGCGCCCCCTCTTTCCCGTCGGTAGCCGACGGCCAACGCCCAGGCGGCCCAGCCGCGAGGCGCGAGACTTCCTCGAGCCCACACTTTTCCTGGCCGGCTTAATTGCAGGCGCGGGCCCGAATTCGCCGCCGGCCGGCCGGCTGGCCGCTTTCCTGGCTCTATCTGGAGCGGCAGATTAGCGACGGCGGCCGCGCATCACTGGCCGAATGGTAACGACAGTGCCGCGGCCGGACAGGCCTGGGCGCCGCACATCCCCCTCCATCGAGCGACGCCGAAAACCGCAGCCGAAATTCCTCGACCAGAGGCGAGGACAGCAAACTGGCTCATGGTCACGCGCGCTCTGCGCCATCGTTCGGGACTGGCTGTCTCGGGGCCGCCTCGCGGACGTCCCGTTGGAGCCGATGCTCCAAAGCAAACAATGCGCAAGGCGGGGGAAAGAAATGAAAAAGAAGGGACGGGTAAGTGAAAGGGCTGCCCGCCGCGGAGTGGCCGAAACGGCTGGCGCTGGATGCGCGGCCGCCCGCGCTTCATTCCTACGGGAAACGGAGGCGCTCTCGGTGGCAGCGACGAGTGACGACAGCTCAAGAGGAAACTTTTTTTCTTCTCGACGAGTGGAAAACTGCGATGGGGCATTGTTGAATTGGGCGCGGCAATTACTGCGCCCTTTCACACTGGTAGTAGACACGTGGGAAGGCGTGTTATAGGCTGAAAGTGACCAACTTGGTCTGCGCTCCCACAGTCTTTAGACGCTATATAATTGCTGCATCGCACGCACGGCCGTTTACACACGACAGGGACGACATGAAAAGCATCAAACTTGAGTCACGTTTTCGTGTCCTGAGATTTTACAATCGCGAAACGGAATCTTTCTGCAGCGGAAGAATCCTTTGGTGATGAGAGCAAATGATACACGTGATTCTGGGCCTGAGGAGCGAGCACAGATTTACAAAGGGACCTCAGCATAGAAAGCTGTCGTTTGTTTCCATGTCGGTCTGCTTTAAACCGTGGCTTTTCGATACTGTCTGCGACCTCCCCGAGTAGTCAGAATCGAGAGTTGCCAAGATGTTACAGTTTCAGAAATCAAGCTGCGTCTCCGGCAAATGCACTGACACAACGACGAAGAAGCCCGTAAACAAGTGCTGCGCAGCGCTCGTAGCGGTGTATTCTTGGATAAAGGCTGGCTGCTGCGTGTTGCGCTCTCAATGAGTGCCAACCTTGCCTGTGAAAAAAAGTTTTACAAAATTAGTCAACGCCGCTTGGAACAAAGCTGAAGAATGGCCCTCTCAGTGGCACATCGAACTCGTAGGTAGATAAGGGTGAAGGCTCTGCTCGTTTCGTGGCAACTTCCGGAACATTACACAGGCTACATGGTGCTCGAAATTCCTAGTCCTGAGCGTAAACAGCTAGCCTGGCTTCGTCGACAACAGTTTACAGTTTAAGGAGCACTGCATCTGGAGACACGTCAGAGCACCCTGTCCAGCTACACCGCTCTCACTCAGTGGCCGTTGATTTTCATGCGAGCACTCGGGGCGCGTCCTCGTTTACCGTCTCGACGAGAACCACAAATATATGCTCCGTCGCAATTATGGGTCTCCTCGGAAAACGTGATATGCGACCTGCTATCACGCCTAGTTGTGCGGAGCCTCATTTGTTTGTCTGTTTGTCTGCGTTTGTTTGAGAAACTTCCTTGTTTTAACGCCTAGCTTGATCACTTAGCTTCCTCAGCGGTGCTCTGAACGTTGCACATGACGTACATTTTTCATCGTACTCAAATTTCTGGCACGGCTTTCTTTATTGCCTGTTTTCTGCTGCAGCATGCCATTTCAAGCAGTTCAAGCATGAGGAGACCGGACCAGATATATTGCTCAGTGTTCTACAGTCCTCTGGTCGACCTAAGGGCGTTTGCTTCCGGTAAGGACGAGGTGCGCAAGCCAGCCCTGGCGCAAACACGACGCGTACGTGTCATGATCCTCTCGATGTGCATAAAAACAGTAGCATATAAGCGACGCATTCTCTCAACACTAACGTGCCAGCGCAAAAGATGGAGGCTGGAAGCAAGGCTTGAAATTAGACCAAGGACATCACAGCAAGAGGTGGAAAGGAATTTTTATTTATTTTATTTATTTATACTCTCTTCTCATGACATTTGGGATTGTCGCAGGAGGGCATAGTCAGGTCGCAAGACAGCGGTCTAGTATTAACCGGAACATTCAACTGGCCAGCATGTCAAGGAAAAGCAACAAACGGTAAAGCGCAAATACAACGAAGCTATGACGTAAACAGTGAAATATTGCAGTCGTCCCCAGACCTGTCTAGAGAGCTCGAACGACGCACCTGGGAGTATACAGGCGTAATTTACGAGTGGCCCACGGTTCGAAAGAAGACCGAATCGCGCAAGTACATTGACATCTGGATCTGTATGGCCCACCCGTGACATTCCGAGTTGATGTGAATGATGTGACCCCCGCCTTCCTTCTGTACTGACACTACCTCAAGGAATCGAGACCTTCAGTCAAGCTGTTACCACAGCTTTTAGTCCCGACTCCTCGTTTGTAAGAAAGGCAATAAGATTTGAATTTGAACATAGATCGTGTTCAACTCCTTATGCTTTTAAGCACTATATGGACCTCCTGCATGTTTGTAAACAAACGAGGTGGCGCTGCAGTCGCTAGCGAGCTCGTGGTAGGCAAAAGGTCGGGGAGTGGCGTCGCGGATAGGTGTTGAGCGCGGGTTTTCAAGGCTTGTAGGCGCGTTTCCAGTTTCTGCGAATCATAGCAATGGTCGATGCTTCCAACTTGGTAATTCGTTGAAGTACACGAGCTCGCGTTGGCCACGTGCGGCCTACAAAGAGAAATAGTTTGCCACTGTATTGTATATATGGTTAGTAGTAAACATGTATAAAGCGTTCCTGCCGTTTATTTATGCGCTAGGCATTGAATAAAACAAGTTTTGACACTCTGCACTAGCCGGAATGATTTTACTTCGGGACAATAGTGAGGGAAAGTGCTGGCGTTGTTTCGTCGGAGCAGACGTGCGCTTATCATCTGTTGGCATGCGTGTCGCGCTGTGCGAAAAGTGGGGACAGCGTCGTGTCTCTGATCTCCTGTCTCGCTTAGCGCTGTTTTTAGCCGCACGACCACGCACCAGCCAAGCCGACTTGTCCTCTTGTTAAGCTGGTCGATTTGGTGAAAATTTTTTATTTCTAGAATTATTTCTTTCCTAGCCCTGAAGTCTATTCGTGACGAAAAATTATACCGAAATATTGAGTACAAATTTATAAATTACGCTTTTTAGAAGTGTGGTC